>NW_023195261.1:0-1777 GCF_002007445.2 Ailuropoda melanoleuca
ATAAATCACCCACTTGGGGGTCACTCTAGCCTTTACCCTCACTCCCAGTCTCCATAGCCCATCAATCATCGTGACGACACTCCAATTATCTCACAAATCCAACCCCACTACCGCTGTCCTTGTTCAGAACAACATCTGGATTTTCCATAGCTTTCCAGAAGGTACAGCAGCCTCTTGTCTTAGCCATCCTCAGTCTTTCCTCCCCAGTGCTATCAGAGTGATCCTTCTAACACAAGAATGGAACCATGTCACTGCATAGCTCAAACAATGTCAGCAGCACCACACCCTGTATGTACTTGGCATAGAGGCCCTTCATAGCCATACCTTCCCGTGTGGCCTTACAAGTTCGCCTCAATCCGCCACCGTATCCTACTCACTTTTCATGCCTTATAATGTCAAACCAGGTTTGCTCCCCGATCATGCTATATTTACTCTTTCTCCTCTCCTCCTCTCTCCTCTGCATCTTCCCCTGCTCATCTTCCTAAAAACTACTCTCTTTTCAATTTTCTTTTCAATGATTTCTTACCTTTAAAACCCTCTCTAGGCTCTTCCAGGGAGACATAAGTATCCCTTCTCCTGTGTTCTTACTGTAGCTTGTTCACAAATTCATTTTAGTTCCTTGACATTCTGTCACCATGGGTTAGCCAGCCTATGTCCCACTAACTTATAAACCCCATTGAGAAGAGGGACATGCCTTTTGATCTTGAAGTCTGTATATTTAGAATTGCAATTAGCACACGAGGTACTCAGTATATATTATATATCAGTGTGTGTGTGTGTGTGTGTGTGTGTGCATATATACATAGACAAATGACAAGGAAATAAATCCCCAATTCAAAGCCTACATGAATAAACCCAAATCCTTACCTTGTCTTTAACCTTTCATCTTCGTGTGAATACTGCACATCAGCATATGGCCAATTCTGCATGCACCTGTTAACCCAACATGATGTTAAGACTCACGGTAATTAGAAGCACAAGCTTCGGGGTGAGACCACCATGACATCACATCTGGATTCTCTCATTTATGAGCCATGTGACAGCTGACCTACATAAGCATCTGTTTTCTACCACCTGAAGTATGGCTTCATAATCTTTTTCCCAGCCCAACTGTCTGTGCAGCCGGCTCTGTTGGCGTGTCGCTCCCCACACAGACCATATTTCTTTCCCTTTCTATAATTTTAAAGATTTATTTATATATTTGAGAGAGTGAGAAAGGGAGAGAGAGAGAATCTCAAGCAGACTCCATGCTGCATGCACAGTCCAACACGGGGCTCGATTTCGTGACCCTGAGATCACGACCTGAGCCAAAACCAAGAATCAGACGTTCACCTGACTGAGCCACCCAGGCGCCCCTCTTCCTTCCTATTAAATGGGGACATTGCTACATACTTCACAGGGCCGTTGGGAGGATTAAGTGGTATGTTTTATGTAAAGCATTTAGCATAACACCTGACATGCAGGACTTGCTCAAGAGATGAGAGTTATATTTTCCTTTTTAGATTTTATTTTTCTACTGTGTCATCCAACCACTGGAATAACTGTTCCTAACCATTTTAGCNATAAAGTCAACAGGGATTTGTTTGCCATACAGTCACCTAAACTGACACCATCAAATAGTGCAATATGGGAATGCTTTACGTTAAAATGTGTCCGTGAAACCGTGTAAAAAAGCTGGAGTCCTTCTCACAACAGAGAAGAAATCGCACAGTGTAAAGTGTGTTGCTGAGAGATAACACACATGTTAAAGGAATTCAGAAAAACTGGGCATTCTTCC
>NW_023195262.1:0-749 GCF_002007445.2 Ailuropoda melanoleuca
GTTCTAAGTGCTGGATGCTTCCAAGGCACATTTACCCAATGGGGAATCTGGGTCCCTTGGAAATGCGGTTGATGGCTGGAGGTGTTATCTTGGACGCTCTTCTTTAATACCAATAAGAAGGGCGCTGAGTCCTCGAAATTCTTGAACGTTTTCATTTAGATTCCCTTATTTAAGTGAGATGATGTTCGTTGATATTTCCCTGGATTGTGTGGTGTCTCAGAGACCACTATGTGGCACTCTCGTCAGGCTTCCGTGAACACTTTCCCTCATGTTTCCCTATTCACGAAGGATGATGATAGTGCTAAGACGGCCACTGCACAGTGTTGTTTCTGACAGAAATGGTTTAGGCATTTTCGTTCCATTGCCACCAGCAGTTTTAATGGGATTTACCCATGAAGCAAACATTGCATTGGAGGCTGGTTTGGCCAAATTTTGTTTCNTTTCTCCGTGCTGTGCTGATCGTGTTTCACTCACGGTAGCAAAGCACCTTGATTTTTGTTCCACGTTCTATAAGGCCAATGTGACTTCAAGGGCTTTATCTTCGCACTTTGTTTCTTGGTTCTAAGTGCTGGATGCTTCCAAGGCACATTTACCCAATGGGGAATCTGGGTCCCAAGGAAATGCGGATGTTAGCTGGAGGTGTTATCCTGGACGCTCTTCTTTAATACCAATAAGAAGGGCGCTGTGTCCTCGAAATTCTTGAACTTTTTCATTTATACTGCCATATTTAAGTGAGGTGATGTTCGTTG
>NW_023195263.1:0-671 GCF_002007445.2 Ailuropoda melanoleuca
GATTAGCAACTATAAGAATGTGTTTGTGTTTTAAGGATGTGCTCTTAGGAAGAGGAGGAAGAAGAATAGCTGGTTTATGTAAGGTGGTTTTAGAGCGATTTTTATGTTTCCTTCCTTTCAAGCCACTCTGTGTGTGTGCGTGTGTGTGTGCATGCCATGCACACACATGCATACATAAGTATATGTATATATATTGTATGTTTCTGCTTTCTTCTTGTACCAAGTTCCTTTGACTTTGATTTTTCTACTAATCACCTTTGAAAAAAAGTGTTTTTATTTCTATTTTAATTAATGATACTTCAAATGTTTGGCTTTCATTTGTAATGGAAAGAAAAATTAACTTTAAATATATATTTGTTTATATAAAAACACACATTAATTTATGAGTAGCTCTGTTCACAGTGGGGNGCTCTGTTCACAGTGGGGTGTTGGTGTTGGTGCTGAAGGTGATGGTGATGATTTGCTCAGGGATGGTGTGGTGAAATCAAGAAAGCTTGTTCAGGGATCCAGCCCCCTTCTTTGGGAAACATTCCAAGAGAACATAAAGTTTTGTATCTTCAGTGGTGTAGTAATTTCCAATCCAGAAAGGTGCTATTGAAGATAATTCCATCTCCACTCATCTCTCAAGGAAAGCAAAATGAATTAAGAAGTCTTACTGACAAAAATAGTCC
>NW_023195264.1:0-618 GCF_002007445.2 Ailuropoda melanoleuca
CATTTATATAACCGTGAGAGCTTGGGTAAGTTATTAAATCTCTTTAAGCCTTAGGTTTCTCCTCTATTTGATGGGATAATTAAATATTACCTGTATTACAGTTTTTATTTTTGTTTTTATTTTTTCTTGAGGATTAAATAAATAGGTATACACACATGTGTATATATATGTCTCTTAAAAAGTGTTTAGCACATAATATGTGCTTTTAACTGGAAGCTATCATTGTCATCATTATGGTTGTTTTTAATGGGCCCATAGAAAAACAAAAAAAATCAAGACATTATAATGAGTTTTTATTTCTAAATTATTTCACTTTAAAGAATTCTGTTGTTAAGTGATTATGTCATTTAGGCACAGAGATATAAATATCCTATCAATATCAGTTAAGTAAATATAATACTCGATAGTTTTGTTTCATTTTTAATATTTTTATGCAAGAGTTATAAGCTCTTGTAAAACAAGTNAGTTATAAGCTCTTGTAAAACAAGTAATATCTAAGAATACATAATAAAAAGTATATATATATATATATACCCCTTCTATATGCTTTAAATTCACTATAATTTCCAGAGATAATCACAACTACCACTTTTAGTGTTATTTTTAATGGTCTTTCTT
>NW_023195265.1:0-1151 GCF_002007445.2 Ailuropoda melanoleuca
TGGTCAAAGCAAGCTACAACTTCACTTAATGGAAGATATGCAAAGTCATATTGAAAAAGGGAGAATACAAGAAATTGTTTTACCTATCATTAATCTAATATACATCCCATTGACCAAGTATTTGATTTAACCATAAGGTGGAAGCAAATTGTCCCCTTCTTCTGTGTAAGTTGGAACCTGCAGGGAAATAATAGAAGCTAAGCATATCTAGGAAGGGGGATTGGGAAGCAGTGGGACTTATGGAGGTGAGAACTGGAAGATATGTTTCCATGTGGCTTACGCCTCTGAATATTCAGCTATTCATTGACTAGTAGTCTGTGGGCCACTGCTGGCCATTGGGAACAGCAGTTAGGGAGACGGAATGGGTAGAGGAAGGAGGAAAATTAGGAGAAGCTTATACCTGCAGAGCAGCTCAACATTTTCTTGTTACATCTCTAATGATGAACTTTTGAGAGTACTGACTTGCCTTGCTATTACTTTTCAAATCTCACGTGACTTTCAGTTTTGCCCAAGTTGAAAACAAAACTATATAGAAAAGGGGATTTAGAAAAATGTGGTGCTCAGCTTTAACCAAGTTGACACAGCACAGTCCTGCAAACACTTATTTTTCTAACTCATGTCTGTAACAACATTCCTTATAATAAGTATGGATATTTATAACCAAAAAAATGGATCAAAATGAAAGAATTAATGTCTCTTCTGAAATACTATGAAGCAATTCAGATGGTTGTTTATTCTACATTTGCTCATCTTGCATCATCTCCAAACCTTTATTATCTTCTCTTTCCTTTAAAGATGATTGGGTTTTCTTCTCACTAGGGTAGTTATGATGATTAATTTTATGTCAACTTCACTGGGCCACAGTGCCCAGGTATTTGGTCAAACATTGTTCTGAATGTTTCCGTGAAGGTGATTTTTGGAGGAGATGGACATTTAAACATGTAGACTTCGAGTAAAGCTGATCACCATCCATAAAATGGATGGGCCACATCCAATCAGTAAAGGGCCTTAAAACAAAGACCAGCTTCCCCTGAACTAAAGGATTTCTGTCAGCAGACGGCCTGTAGATTTAAACTACAACTTTCTCTTGGATCTCCAGTCTCTTAGCATATAGCATTTAGTCTCCCTAGAGATTTTTGACTTCTCAATCC
>NW_023195266.1:0-764 GCF_002007445.2 Ailuropoda melanoleuca
ACTGGGAGAATAGAAGACTCAGGGAGACCTACATGTCTTTACCAACTAATAAAATGGATGCATTTGGAAAAATCATTTAATTTCTCAGGCTTCTGAACTCACTTTTGCAAAACATGGGGGTTGGAAATGATGGGCATTAATGTTTTATCCAGGATCTGGAAAATCAACAGATCTTTAGAACGTTTACAGGTGGTATATCTAAAGCACAACTTTAGTGAAACTCTCAAAATTTTGAAGGCTATCATTTTTTTTTTACTGTGACAAACTTTTATTCATACTCTTGCTTTAATACTTTACTATAATTTATCTTTCCTTATCTGTTTTCCCAGATAGGCCGGAAGCTACTTGAGAGGTTGAATCTTTTCTATTAATTTTTGGGTCTTCAGAGATTAGCACCTAATACTCATTCAATTAACATATATTTACTGAAACAAGTTGAGAATTATTTATATAATGCCTATTTGGTACAATGAAGACTGAAAAGGCCCCCTTTTTAATTCTTTTTTATAAGTGTGTTCCCAAGGGTAAAGTTAGAATCATAGTGCCTTAGATTTTTACTTAGAAGAAACTGTNGAAACTCTCAAAATTTTGAAGGCTATCATTTTTTTTTTACTGTGACAAACTTTTATTCATACTCTTGCTTTAATACTTTACTATAATTTATCTTTCCTTATCTGTTTTCCCAGATAGGCCGGAAGCTACTTGAGAGGTTGAATCTTTTCTATTAATTTTTGGGTCTTCAGAGATTAGCACCTAATACTCAT
>NW_023195267.1:0-712 GCF_002007445.2 Ailuropoda melanoleuca
ATCACCCGCCCCTCCCCACGTTCTGCTCACATCACCTCCTCAGAGGACAATCCTATGAAAAATAATATCCACTTTTATTCTGCTTAATTTTTTTGTAGCCCTTATCCCCACCTAATTTATTATTAATTAAAAAAAAATTGGTTGACAATGTAAGCTCCATGAAGGCAGGGACTTTGTTTGGCTCACCGGTGTATCCTCTGCGGCTAGAGTGCCTGGTGTGCAGTAGGTGCTCAATAAATAGAATCAATGACTCCGTTACCTGTCCCTGTGCCCAGAGTTCCTCCAAGCCCCTACCAAGGCCACACACCCCACCCCTGCAGGCGCAACTTTAGCCTGGTGCTGGGAACCATCCCCACGGTGGTCCAGGAGATGGAAGGAGCCCTAGGCTCAGCCCCTGTCTCAGCTCTCACCTTCGGTGTGTGCATCCCTCAGTATCATTTCCCGTGTCTGCGTGCCTGTGTGGCCATGATGGCTTCTANGTGGCTTCTATTTCCTGCCCGCCCACTGTGTGCCAGGTGCTGGGGCGGGTGTTTTGTGTACGCCAGAGCCACCTGCAAGGTGGATGTGAATTAGCCTTGTTTCTCAGATGACAAACGAGGTCAGAGAGACGAGGCAATGCTGCACATGTGATTTCTGCCACTGCAGTGTTTCCTCTGACTGCCCCCCATGGTGCTAATGGGTGAAACACATAAAGAAAATTCATGTGAAAGAA
>NW_023195268.1:0-610 GCF_002007445.2 Ailuropoda melanoleuca
ATAGAGTCAATTCATTTTAGAAGAACCATTAATTACAGAAGGAATATACCACATGTTAGCCATTTGCAGTAACTTCATCAGAAATTGCCATGAACCCCTGCCTGCTTCCTCTTTCATAAGTATGTCACAATAAGTTCACAAATAATTTTGGTTCCTCAAAGAACTATGCTAGATAAAAACAAAGATTACTCTCAGGAGTGGTTGAAACGTTAAGAAAAAAGAGGCTGTTTGGGGGACTTCTTTGCTTGTTAAGACCAGTGAAATAGTGCATGTAGGCCTCTTATTACCTGATGTGAATTTTAATTTTGACAGCTTTGGACTGTTGCTGCAATATGACCAATTAGTTAGCAATAGAAAAGGAATAAAAATTAATATGGCAGTCATTTTTGGCAGCAAATGGGGATTATTTTAAAGTTATTGATTTAGAATGAAAAAGATGTAGCTAGNGATGAAAAAGATGTAGCTAGGGTATATTGCGGAGAAAGGAGGAAGAAATTTTTTTGTTAATGATATTTTATTATGTTAGTCACCATACAGTGCATCCCCGCATTCCGATGTAAAGTTCAATGCTTCATTAGTTGCGTATAACACCCAGTGCACCATGCAATAC
>NW_023195269.1:0-193 GCF_002007445.2 Ailuropoda melanoleuca
GGAATATTTTTCCAACTTTTTGTGTCTTCCTCAATGTCTTTCAAGAGTGATTTATAGTTTCTAGAATATAGGCCCTTTACGTCGCTGGTTAAGTTAATTCTAAGGTAATGTATGGTTTTTGGTGCTATTGTATATGGGATGGATTCCCTAATTTCTCTTTCTTCAGTCTCATTATTCATGTATAGAAATGCAA
>NW_023195269.1:376-577 GCF_002007445.2 Ailuropoda melanoleuca
GGATTCTTTTGGGTTTTCCATATAGAGGATCATGTCATCTGCGAAGAGAGACATTTTGACTTCTTCTTTGCCGGTTTGGATACCTTTTATCCCTTTTTGTCATCTGATTGCTGTTGCAAGGACTACTAGAACTATGTTGAATAATAGTGGCAAGAGTGAGCATCCTTGTCGTGTTCCTGATCTTAAGGGAAAGGCTTCCAG
>NW_023195270.1:0-9084 GCF_002007445.2 Ailuropoda melanoleuca
CAGAGGCACACTGAAGGAGGATTGGAATCTTGATTCCACCACTCGGCTTTTGGGCCTTAGGCAGATTTTTTAATCCCTCTAAACCTATTTTTTCTTATCTGTGAAACGGGAATAATAATAGCACTTACCTCATGAAGGTTTATGAAGATTAAATTAACTAGTTCCCGCCAAGTGCTTGGTACAGTATTGGGCACACAGTAAACACTCAGGAAATGGTAGTTATTGTTCACGTGGGAAGACAGCAGGACTGTAGGGGAAGGGACGACCCTCAGTACCCAAGAAGGGGCCAGGAGCTACGGAGGCCTTGACCTAACTCCAGCCCTAAGCTGGCCTCCTGCGTCCTGGCCCCAGCTGACCAGCCCTGTCTCTCCAGCATTGGAATGGCAGGGCCACAAGGAGCCCTCTCGGCCTGTGCTCGTGCACCTGCAGCCTGGGCAGGCATGCGTGGTGGACGGCAGGCTCTCTGTGCTCCGCACCATCCAGCTGCGGTCCCCGCAGCAGGTCAACCTCACCCTGTCCGGCAACCGCGGATGCCGCGACCTGCTGCTCAAGATCCCCAAGGAGTATGACCTGGTATGGCCCAGCTGGTCCCGTTCCTGGTCCACAGCCAGGCAGGCAGCCAGGTGGAGGGGAAGGAGCGCTGAATCAGGCAGGGTTTCTGGCTTCTAGTCCCTGGCTGTAGTACCTGAGAGAGAAATGTGAACACATTCATCTCACTCTGGGCCTGTGGGCTGACATGATCTGCACAGTGCCTTCTTCTTCCTGTGCAGTCTTCCCCGCCCCTTTTAAGGATGCCCCAGTGGGCCCTAGCTTGGAGTCCTTGGAAGAAGCCAGGCTCTCTTCTCTGCCCCCTGATTTTAGGATCTAGTGAATTGTTAGAGTGTTTGGAGGGGAACTGAATCAGAGGCTGATTTTCAGCTCTGACTGTCTGGCTTCCGGGCCCCTGCCTTCCTGACTCTTTTCTCCCATGTGAACAGAGAGGGAAGAATGGCTTCAGACGTGCGTCTCTGAATGCAGTTTCTGTGCCTATAAATGAGCCCGGAACTCCACCGAGCCCAGGACATAACAGTAAATCCCTTTTACAAGGGCATTCTTTCCAGTGGCCCCTGACAAAACTCACGCAAAGCTCCTGGCCCCAGGAGTCCTCGACAAATGGTTGCCCTCCCTATCGCCACTCCATAGGTGCTGCTATTTAACCTGGAGGAAGAGCGGCAGGTGCTGGTGGAAAACCTTTGGGGGGCCGCTGAAGGAGAGCGGGCTGAGGTTCCAGGAGTGGGAGCTGCGGGAGCAGGAGCTGATGAGGGCAGCCGTGACCTGAGAGCAGAGGAGCCACCTCTTGGAGACCTTTTTCAGGCACCTTTTCTCCCAGGTGTGTAGGTAGGCTCAGGTCTGTCCCTGTATGTCTGCCTATGGCGGTGCCCTTACCTGCACACAGCCATGGGGTGACTCCAGGGCAAGTCAGGAGCCCTGACACTAATAATCAGGTCTACTGCATTTTTGGCCCAATCACCTGGCCTCTCTGTAAGGAGATGCTCTGACATCTACCTGAGCCACTCCAGGGAGGCCACGTCAGGAGCTTATCTGTATGTGTCACTCAGCTCTCTCCTCAGGGCTGTCCAGCCTTTCTGCCCTCACTTAACTCATCCTAGCCAAAGAGCCGCAGAAACTCAGAGTCAGTATGGGGCCAGTGAGAGCCCTTGGTGCCCCCTCCTTGGTGGAATGCTGCTGCCAGAGGCCTCCTTGGGACATGAGCCCACCTTGCAGACTTCCAAGAACTACTGAGGAGATTTGGGAAACAAGCCAGGAAGAGAAATGCAAGGACTTGCATCCACGTCTGGCACAGAAATAAAGCAGCCTGGGTCCAGAAGGGTGGAGAGGAGAAGCTTGGTAGAGATAAGATCCCTCCAGCCCAGGCCCCACTCAAGGAGTTTGTCACCCCTCTGGAAGAAGGAACAGACACAGAAAGGAAGGTAACCAGCACAGAATGATGACTATAAAACAGCCAGGAGCTAAGCAGTGTAGGAGTTCAGAAAAGGTGCCGAGTCTTCAGGCCGGTGGACAGTCATGGTTCGGGTCAGATTTGACGAAGACTTAAAAAAAAGGTGAAAAATTGTTGGCTCAGTGGAAAGGAGCAGGGGGGACTGCACAGAGGTGTCTAGTAGAAGAGCAAAAAAATTAATGTTTGAGGAGAAGAAACAGGGTTGGCTGACTGGGGAGAGGATTCCTGAGGGAAGTGACCATTTAATGGTCATTTATGATGTGCCAGGCACATGGCTTTTGTCATCTACTCCCCAAGCCAGTTGAACTTGAGTATGCACTAGAATGGAGGGACAACCCCCCCCCCAGGTTGGGAGACTCATTGCCAGGGCCCAGGTGGGGCCGGGGCACCTCTACTCAGCTATGGGTACCCTTGTGCTGGGGGTGCACAAGGGTGCTACCATGTCTTAGGAGTAGCTGCCAGCCCTCTCCGTCTGCACAGTGCTTCCAGGTTTCAAGACATTTTCCATACAATGTCTCTTGTTGATTCTCACAATAGCCCTGTGAGATAAGTAGGGCAGGTAAGAAAAATGAATGACAGACAACTGGTGAGACTTGCCTGAGGTCACACNGGTAAGAAAAATGAATGACAGACAACTGGTGAGACTTGCCTGAGGTCACACAGCAAGTGGGTGGCAAAGCTGGGACAGGAACCCGATCTTTTGCTTCCAGCCCCAGGCTCTTTCCACTAAAGCTCCTTGTTGGGAGCAGCAAGGTCTGCGTCATGAAACCACAGCCAGGCTTGGACTGGGGGCCCCCGGTAGACAGGCAGGCAAAATAGGTGCTGTGCCTGAGGCCTGTCTGCTTCCCTCACCCCCTGTTCTGATGCTGGGGCAGCCCCTGGGTGGGCTAAAGATAGCTCACCATGAGAATTCCCCTTGCCCAAGCCCCAGTTTTTCTCAGCTCAGCTGAGGCTTTTTCTCAGTCAAAACTCCTTTGGGTCGAAGAGCAAGCTCGCACTGATAAAAGGTCAGTTGACTCTGAGGCTGTGGCGATGTCTCAGGAATTCCAAAGGGAGGACTGTGACCTGGCCTGGAAGGGGCTAGGAAAGGGAAAGTTGCCAGCAAACAAAGTCACTTCTCTCTCTTAGCCTGCCTCGTTTTCTCTGTGTGTTTACTTCCCTCTGTCTGTGTCTCTNGAGCAACAAGGTTTGCATCATGAAACCACAGCCAGGCTTGGACTGGGGGCCCCCGGTTGACAGGCAGGCAAAATAGGTGCTGTACCTGAGGCCTGTCTGCTTCCCTCACCCCCTGTTCTGATGCTGGGGCAGCCCCTGGGTGGGCTAAAGATAGCTCACCATGAGAATTCCCCTTGCCCAAGCCCCAGTTTTTCTCAGCTCAGCTGAGGCTTTTTCTCAGTCAAAACTCCTTTGGGTCGAAGAGCAAGCTCGCACTGATAAAAGGTCAGTTGACTCTGAGGCTGTGGTGATGTCTCAGGAATTCCAAAGGGAGGACTGTGACCTGGCCTGGAAGGGGCTAGGAAAGGGAAAGTTGCCAGCAAACAAAGTCACTTCTCTCTCTTAGCCTGCCTCGTTTTCTCTGTGTGTTTACTTCCCTCTGTCTGTGTCTCTGAGCACTTGGAAGAACATGGCGGGCCACGACTTCTGAGTTTTTTTGTGCCTCTTAGTCCCAATTCCAGATCATCTGCTTGGGTCAAGTGTGCATCCCTGGTCCAATCAGCTAACACAGAGGACCAGGGCTCTGCAGAACAAAAGGCCCCAGGGACCACCTGCAGGGCACGGGTAGGTGCTCAGGAGACAGGGTGCTGGGCAGACGCCTGGAAGACGTGGCTCCTACAAGCCTCAGCTGGACTTCAAATCAAGGAAACCCTGTCTCCTTCTCTCTCCCTCCCTCTGTTGCTGCCCGGGTGCAGGAGCTGGACATCAACNCTTTTCTCTGTGTGTTTACTTCCCTGTCTGTGTCTCTGAGCACTTGGAAGAACATGGCGGTCCATGACTTCTGAGTTTTTTTGTGCTCAAGTCAAGACAGACCTGGGACCTCTTAGTCCCAATTCCAGATCATCTGCTTGGGTCAAGTGTGCATCCCTGGTCCAATCAGCTAACACAGAGGACCAGGGCTCTGCAGAACAAAAGGCCCCAGGGACCACCTGCAGGGCACGGGTAGGTGCTCAGGAGACAGGGTGCTGGCAGACACCTGGAAAAGGTGGCTCCTACAAGCCTCAGCTGGACTTCAAATCAAGGAAACCCTGTCTCCTTCTCTCTCCCTCCCTCTGTTGCTGCCCGGGTGCAGGAGCTGGACATCAACCAGGCGGACACAGGGACCCTGCCCCTGGACTCATCACAGAANGGGTGCAGGTGCTGGACATCAACCAGGCGGACGCAGGGACCCTGCCCCTAGACTCATCACAGAAGGTACGGGAGGCCCTCACTTGCGAGCTGAGCAGAGCTGAGTTTGCCGAGTCCCTGGGCCTCAAGCCCCAGGACATGTTTGTGGAGTCCATGTTCTCCCTGGCGGACAAAGATGGCAATGGCTACCTGTCATTCTGGGAGTTTCTGGACATCCTGGTGGTCCACATGAAAGGTAGGGGAAAAGGAAGTGATCGTCCAGGTAGGAGAAGATGGAAGGGGCTAAAGACTGTGGCTGGAAGGTAGCTGACCTGTNAGGCTGGAGGGTAGCTGACCTGTTGGAGAAGGAGAAGTGCCGGAGCCTGGTCTCCAGCCACGGCAGACATCTCGGAGCACCCATGTAGAGATCAGGAAGCAGAGTGACCCCTTGTTGTGATCAGCAGTGAGTCAGACTCATGTGAGGCCCCTTCTGGTCAGCCTGGGGTTTAGGCAGGTAGGTTGGGGCTCTCACGGGGTCCTCCTCCTCCCAGGCTCTCCTGAGGAGAAGTCTCGCCTTATGTTCCGCATGTATGACTTTGATGGGAATGGTCTCATTTCCAAGGACGAGTTCATCAGGATGCTGAGGTTGGTCCTGTGGGATGGCCGGAAGAGTGGGCCAGGACAGGGCCTGCTGGGGAAAGAAGTGGGGGCATGAAGGTGGGAGCAGGAGGGTAAAGAGCAGGGGCCATATAGCCGAAGACTATTATAACTAGGAGGGTACCCTTCCATGTGGGCTCCGAAGGCCCTCCTGTCTAGGCCTCAAGCTTCTTTTCAGGGCCTGATGGTTTCCCTCCCCCAACCCCAGGTCCTTCATCGAGATCTCCAACAACTGCCTGTCCAAGGCCCAGCTGACGGAGGTGGTGGAGTCCATGTTCCGGGAGTCCGGCTTCCAGGATAAGGAGGAGCTGACGTGGGAGGACTTCCACTTCATGCTGCGGGACCATGACAGCGAGCTGCGATTCACACAGCTCTGCGTCAAAGGTGGGGGGCCTGGCCTTGGGGCCGACTGACGTAGCCATTAGACATAGCAGGCACAGTGCATAGGGCCCACCTACTTTTAGGAGCCCACAGAAATGCTTTAATTTCTTTTAAAGTCAGAAGAATGAGTATAATAATAATAAATAGGTGATAATATATCCAGCCTGGATTATATCCTTCTATGTACTGACATGATTATAAAAAATATTTATCTTTTATAAATACACGTATATACTTTTTTTTTTTTTTTAAGGGCCGAAGTGGTTTAGGAAGGTGACAGTCAGTGCCTAGGGCCCACAAAAGTCCTAATGCAGCTTTGCTCCCAGGGTGGGCAGGGTCAGGATGGGGTGGGGGACAGCAGACAGGATTCTGCTTCTTCCAGCTCTCTGTCAAAGATCCCTGTGCCAGGTGCCCAGGACGGGGGTGGGGTGGGGGGGACAGTGTCTCCTTGTTACAGTCCTCTCCAGGCCATATTCGCCTGAGCTAGGGTGTCTGCTGGCAGGGGAGGCTCTGGTTTTGTTTGCCTTTATATCCCTTGGCTGAGCGCTTGGTTAATGTTGCTTGAGTGCATGGAGACCCACTTCTCTTGTCCTTCCCCCTACTTCCTGTTCCACCTGTGTCTCAGGTGGGTGGAGGCTAGAGCCAGGGTGAGGAGGGGGCAGGTAGCAGGACTCTCTGTGGTCTACTCTGAGCTGTTACGGTACCTTCACAGTTTCTCACTGGGGCATGTTGAGACCAAACCCAGCCCCTCCCAGGATTACAAGAACTTGGGGGAACTGAGCAGCCCAGATGTGGGAGAGGGGCGAGTTGGGCAGGACATAACTGTGGCTCTGGTCAGGGCTTCCACAGCCCAGGGCTGGAGGAGAACTACTGGAGTGCAGACCCAGCACTCCTGATTCTTCAGCCTCTCACTTTTCCCAGGCAGCCAGGGCAGTAGGCACCTGGGCCTGAGGGCTGAGCAGAGGCAGGTGCCTCAAAGTGAGCCCAGGCCAGAGTCCTAAGAACATTCAGCCCCTGGGGTGGAGGACCAGGCTGCGGGAGTGAGGATTATGTAGAAGGGTAGCTTTGAGTCCTATTTAGTTTTGCTTTTAATTGTTGTTGTGCCTTGTTGTTTCCTTCAGATTTTACTATGAAACATTTTAAATGTACCTACANCTGAGCAGGGGCAGATGCCTGGAGATGAGCCCAGGCCAGAGTCCTAAGAACATTCAGCCCCTGGGGTGAAGGACCAGGCTGGGGGAGTGAGGATTATGTAGAAGGGTAGCTTTGAGTCCTATTTTGTTTTGCTTTTAATTGTTGTTGTGCCTTGTTGTTTCCTTCAGATTTTACTATGAAACATTTTAAATGTACCTACAGGAAAGGTACAAGAAGAGCTCAGGAAGCATCCCTTTCCTAGATCTCCCTGTTCACCTGCCTTTTGTTACCATGTTGCCGCACTTGCTGTTTGTTGAAATTTGANGTTTGTTGAAATTTGATGGATAAATATCTATACTTTGTTGTAAACATTCTGATTTCATGAAATTCAACTTAATCACTTGTGCCCTCTGAGCTGTAGACCAGGGTAGTCGTCAAGATTAGTTTAGCACTTGGAAGTGACCTGGAGATTCCCAGGCTTCCTGTTAGAACATGGCTTTGCAGCTCAGTCCTGCCCTCCCCTGCAATGCTCAGGCCAGACAGAGAGGAATGGGTGGCTCAAGGGAGAGTATTTCCCCCCCAACATATTATTATGAACATTTTTAAACACAGGAAGGTGGAAAGAATTTGATGGTGATCTCCATATATGCGCTACCTAGAACTACATTTAATTCCCAGGAGGCTTTAAGCTGGAGGGTTTAGCAGGGTTTTTGTGGCAGAATGGTGTCAGCAGGCAGGTTGCAGTTTCTGAACTCTACCACATAAGCCTGATTCCAGTCCCAGGAGCGGGGCTGAAGGTGGACACACATCCAGGGGACACTGTCTGGCCAACAAATTCAGGCCTTCTCCCTGCCCCCTCATGGCTGGGTCTAGCTCCCACTGGGGGAACAGGCTGGGGCTGGGGCACCCAAAGGCAAGGGTACTGGCCAAGGACCCTCTACAGTATGGATATGGGGTGAGTGCCAGGTCTTCCTGGGCTCTGGGCCCTGAGCTGTTCCCAAGATCAGCTCTGTGTTACGGGGTAGAGGTGCCTGAAGTCATCAAGGACCTGTGCTGGCGAGCCTNGAGCCTCCTACATCAGCCAGGAAAAGATCTGGTGAGCCCTGATCTGGGAATGTTGGAGGGAGGGCTGGGGTTGGGGGGGTTGCCTTTTCTCTCCCCAGAATGCCTGGGATCAGGGGCCCTACTAGCCTATGTAGTGTCTTCATGCAAATTAGAAAAAAGGGCTCCTTGCTGTAGGCAGACACAGCCCTGTACCAGGAAGAGCAGAGAGCCTGCTGGACTTCAGCACTCACCTGCTGCCAGGGTCAGATGCCCTTGTGAAGGACACAGCTTGTATGTGTGTCCCCAGGATCTAACTCATTCTCTCTCCAGGTCTCTGTGGGATGTCTGCTGGCCCCTGGCTGAGAGCTCTGACCCCTCCTCAGCAGAGTCGGTCTGAAGAGAGACCAGGGGCAGTGAGGATCANCGAGGATCAAGTGGCTCAGGTGGCCAAAATCCTATCTCTTTTATTCCTGTCCTAGTCCCTCCCCCAGAGTGAGCGCTCGCTGTCCCCACAGCAACGCTGACATGGAGTGGACAGCACAGAGACTGCAGTGCCCCATGGACACAGACCCTCCCCAGGAGATTCGATGGAGGTTTGGCAAGAAGTACGCCTGCTCCTCTCCTTAAGTTCATGCATCCCTTTAGCATGCAGGGCTGCAGGCAGGATGAATAGTTCATGCCCAAGCAGATCACAGTCTGACAAGGCGGTCTGCTACATTGATAATCATGATGTCCCACCAATGAATGTTGTGACAGTGGTCAGAGCAAGGAGCTTCAGAGCTCAAGGAAGTGCTCACCTCTGCCTGGTAAGTCAAGGCAGGCTTCCTGGAGGGGGTGACTTCTGTGCTTCCAGTACAGGGTGAGAACAGAGCAGGGTGAGAGTGGGGAGCTGCAGACTGGGAGGGGACAGGGCTGTCCGAGTGTGAGTGGGACCTGGGCTAGAGGGAGTGCATTCCCTGGGATGAACTGACCAAGTGAGCACTGCAAGGCTGTCCCTAGTCTGACAGCCTTATCAGAGGAGTGTGGTAGGGCTTTTGGGGTCTGAACCCTGCTTGGCTTGAGCAACTTGGTGCCCTTTCTCTGCTCCTGGGAGGCGGGTTGCACTGGGCGGGCGGTTCGTAGCCAGAGCCGAGACTTCCTGTCCCCAGGGTAACATCATTCCAGCCCCTGCTGTTCACGGAGGCCCACCGGGAGAAGTTTCAGCGCAGCCGGCGCCACCAGACCTTGCAGCAGTTCAAGCGCTTCATCGAGAACTACCGCCGCCACATTGGCTGCGTGGCTGTGTTCTATGCCATCAGCGGGGGCCTTTTCCTGGAGCGGGCCTACTGTGAGTGTGGGCAGCCCTGGGGTCGGGGCTCCCGTGGGTGCATGGGGCCTGTTTGAACGGAGGCTGCAGAGGGGGCCTGCGTGAAGGGGTGGCAGCCAGGGCGGGCCCTTGACCTGCCTCAGTGGCGCTCTCTCCTCTGCACTGCTCCCCTTACCCGCCTGGGCTCCCCAACAGACTACGCATTTGGGGCTCACCACATGGGCATCACGGACACCACCCG
>NW_023195271.1:0-571 GCF_002007445.2 Ailuropoda melanoleuca
ATCCGTGTGACACAAACTCTAGGACTAGTTCCCAACTCATTTTACGACATCAATATAAACCTGACACCAACGTCTGACATGAGATGAAAGGAAAATTACAGGCCAAGATGTCTTTCCTAAAAATACAGACAAAAATTCTACACAGAAGATTAGCAAACCCATAACACAAATAGACAAAAAACAGAGACTTCATGTCATGATGTCGTGTATTCCATGAAGGCAACATCGGCTTCAAATTTGAAAATGAGTCCGTGTGAAGCATATTTAGGAAAAAAAAAAAACAAGGAAAAATCCCATTACTAATTTTATAAATGGGTCCGAGTTNCAGATGGGTCTGAGTTCAAGAGCTACTCATGATTAAAAATCATCAGCAGCAGGGGCACCTGGGTGGCACAGCGGTTAGGCGTCTACCTTCGGCTCAGGGCGTGATCCCGGCGTTATGGGATCGAGCACCACGTCAGGCTCCTCCACTGGCAGCCTGCTTCTTCATCTCCCACTCACCCTGCTTGTGTTCCCTCTCTCGCTGTCTGTCTCTCTCTCTGTCGAATAAATAAATAAAATCTTTAAAAAA
>NW_023195272.1:0-569 GCF_002007445.2 Ailuropoda melanoleuca
ATCCGGTATGTAGCAAGAGCTCAATAAATGTTATTCTATTGTTACTACTTTTATTGTGATTGTAATTATACATAATATTAATAGTCTTTGGTGATTATGATGGTGATACTAGATTCTGGGCTGGGGCACTGGGCATCCAAAACTGAGACAGATAGTACCTGGTCTCTAGGAGCTTCCCATCTAACTTTGCCTACAACCACAGAGCTAGTAAATAATAAAGCTGGGATTCGAACCAGAGCTGTGGAATTTAAAAACACTTTTCTGTTACCTACTACATCCCTCTCTCGTAGCATGTATCTGATGTTATTGTCATTAATAGTTCGTCTGTCTTCTGCACAAAACCGAGTCCTTCAACATGGGGATTCTTGTGACTCCCCTTTATGTCCCAAGTGCCCAGCACAAGCCGTGCCACGGAGTCATCCTGAGNAGAGTCATCCTGAGTACATTCGCTATTTTTAACCACAGGCCCTGTGTTGGGCCACCTTGCGCCCGCTTCCCCAGACCCTGGTCAGGGCCATGATTCCGGTGTTTTTGTCCTTTTCTCTCTGTTTCATTCCCCCCACCCCCTC
>NW_023195273.1:0-754 GCF_002007445.2 Ailuropoda melanoleuca
ATATTTCATGGTGTCATTAATCTCTCTCAGTCTGATCTCTTGGGCTTTAATCTGTTTTTCCCAGGCCTCCTTGGTTCCCTTCTTTTCTATCATCTTATCTTCTAGCTCACTAATTTGTTCTTCTGCGTCGTTTACCCTGGCAGTCAGGGTATCCAGCTTAGACTGCATTTCATTCATAGCATTTTTAAGTTAAGCCCAATTAGATCTCATTTCTGCCTTTAGAGATTCTATATTGTCACTAATATTTTTCTCAAACCTAGATATCAACTTCATAATTGTTACTCTGAACTCTATTTGTGACATCTTGCTTATCTCCATATCCATTAAATCTGTGGCAGAGGTCACAGTCTCTGATTATTTTCTTTGTTGGGGGTCCCTCCTCTTAGTCATTCTGTTGGTGGGTTGTTGAGGGAATGTACAGAGTCCAAAGTATTAAACATGATCCAAACATGATGCACCTGTTTTGTAGGGACCTTAGGNGTAGGGACCTTAGGATTGTCATCCTCTTGTTCTTCCAGCCTGTCTTCTGGGGGAGGGGCTGCCATGCTGTTACTCAGGCAACCCTGTTTGGACAGAGTTGCCCTGCCCCCTGTTGGGGGTGTTGGGTTCAGTGAAAATTGTTTTTTTGGGGGCTTTTGTTCTCTGGCAGCTTACCCTGGAGGCTTTCCGTGTCTCTTCCAAGAGTCGGAGAACATAGGCAACAACTTCTATGACATCGGCCAGAGCAACCTTTTTCACGACACATCGCCAAAGG
>NW_023195274.1:0-4917 GCF_002007445.2 Ailuropoda melanoleuca
TACATCGGAATCTGGGGATGTACTGTATGGTGATTAACACAATATAATAAAATAAAATTAATAAAAAAAAACAGAAATCAAGAATGGGAAAAAAAAAGAATGATTCTATAAACGAGGAAATCAAAAATCAATTTAAACAATTTATGGAGACCAACAAGAATGAAAACACAAAGGGCCAAAACCTATGGGATACTGCAAAGGCAGTTCTAAGGGGGAAATACATAGCCATCCAAGCCTCACTCAAAAGAATAGAAAAATCTAAAATNAAAATCTAAAATGCAGTTTTTATATTCTCACCTCAAGAAGCTGGAACAGCAACAGAGGAACAGGCCTAATCCACGCACGAGAAAGCAGTTGATCAAGATTAGAGCAGAAATCAATGAATTAGAAACCAGGACCACAGTAGAGCAGACCAACACAACTAAAGGCTGCTTCTTTGAAAGAATAAATAAAATCGATAAGCCACTGGCAAGGCTTATCCAAAAGAATAAAGAACAGACCCAAATTAATAAAATTATGAATGAAAAGAGAGTGGTCACAACCAACACCAATGAAATAGGAAGGATTATTAGAAACTATTATCAACAGCTTTATGCCAATAAATTAAGCAATATGGAAGAGATGGAGGCCTTCCTGGAAACCTATAAACTACCAAGATTGAAACTGGAAGAAATTGATTTTTTAAACAGACCAATTAATTATGAAGAGATTGAAGCAGTGTTTAAAAACCTTCCAAAAAACAAAACTCCAGGGCCTGATGGATTCCCCAGGGAATTCTACCAAACATTCAAAGAAGAAATAACACCTATTGTGTTAGAGCTGTTTCAAAAAATTGAAACAGAAGGAAAACTAGCAAATTCATTCTATGAGGCAAGTATTACCTTGATCCCCAAACCAGGCAAAGACCCCATCAAAAAGGAGAATTACAGATGGATATCCCTCATGAATATGTACGCCAAAATTCTCAACAAGATCCTAGCTAATAGGATCCAACAGTACATTAAAAGGATTATCCATCATGAAAGTGAGATTCATAGCTGGGATGCAAGGGTGGTTCAACATTCACAAATCTATCAGTGTGATAGTTTATGTCAACAAGAAAAAAGTCAAGAATCATATGATCCTCTTAATAGATGCAGAAAAAGCATTTGACAAAATACAGCATCCTACCTGATTAAAAGCCTTCAGAGCGTAGGGATAGAGGGTACATTCCTCAATCTCATAAAAACCATCTATGAAAAGCCTACAGCAGGAGGAGTCCAAGATGGCGGAGGAGCAGGAGGCTTAAATTTCGTCTGGTCCCAGGAATGCAGCTAGATCGCTATCAGACCATTCTGAACACATACAAATTCAACTGGAGAATGAAGGAAAGAATAGCAGCAACTCTAAGAACAGAATAGCCACCACTTTATGCAAGGAACCCAGTTTAAAACAGGAGTTGAGCTCCAGCTCAGTGTTCCAAGATGTCGGAGGAGCAGGAGACCTAAAGTTCGTCTGGTCCCAGGAATTCAGCGAGAGAGCTACCAAACCATTCTGAATACCTATGAATGCAACTGGAGAATGAAGAAAAGAGTAGCAGAAGCTCTGTGAACAGAAAGGAAACCACCTTCTGCAAAGAGGAGAACAGATGGAGGAGGAGTAGGCGACCCTTTCTCAGCTGGTCCGAGTCGAGCTGGATATCTACCAGACCATTCTGAACACCCACAGAATCAGCCTGAGACACAGGAAGATACATCTGGATCTCTACAAATGAACATCTCCAGTGCTGAGTATTGAGGTACAAAGTGGGGAGCTGTGAATCTGAGCACAGATATAGGAAGATAAAGGGAAGAGGGAGGGAGCCTCTGTTCTCAGGTGCCGGGAAGCAATATCCCCTTGTGCTGGGGAGCGGGCTGGACTCTCAGACCAGCACCTGCAAGAGAGCGGACTGAGACAGTGAGCCTGGGAATGCCCGTGTCCAAACTGAAAACAGGAGCTCCCAACCGCACACTCGAACTAGAATGAAACCAAGAGCTCAGGAGTGCAAACTGAAAACTGGCACTCCAGAGCATAGGTGAACCATACTGAAACAGGGAGCTCGGGAGTGCGCGTGGGAACCGGGGGCAGCAGGCAGTGTTAGAAGCACAAAGGACAGAGACTTACTGGCCCTGTAAGTGAGGGCTCACACACAGGCTGTGGGGAGCACATCCCAGGTCACTGCAGGGTTTTTAGCAGCACCAATTGAAACAGAGTTAAAGTGGCCAGAACATCAGTGGAGAGCGAACTACGATCTCTCACCTCTGAGACAGAGGCTAGGATACGGCCACTGCTGCTCTGACTCTCAGAAGAGGTGCAGAAAACTGCCAGGGAAAGCCACCAGAGAACAGAAGCCCAGAAATACCAGCTCACATTGTACCCACCCATACCTCCTCACAGGGGACGGGGGAACTCTACCCAAACAGGGTTTCCTGAATATCAGCGTGGCAGGCCCCTTGCCCAGAAGGCAGGCTGAAAAATCAGGAAGCCGACATCCCTAAGGTCCCTATAAAACAAGTGCAAAACGCCTGTGACCCGCACCCTCAAGAAAGCAGACTGAGACCGTGAGCCGGGGCATGCACTACAAGACTTCTCATGGAGCTCTGGACCTACGCTGTGCTCACTGGATCCAGACTGAGACAGGGAGCTCTGGGAGCACACGCGGGGCAGCAGGTGGATGGTAGGGTTAGAAACACAAAGGAGAGAGACGCGCCAGACCTGGAAGTGAGGGCTGGGTTGCCGGGTGTGGGGTGCACAGCCCGGAATGTGGCAGGGTTGAGCAGCACCAACAGAAACAGAGTTAAAGTGGCCAGAACATCAGTGGAGAATGATCCGCGATACCTCCGTTCTGAGACAGAGGCTGAATTTTGGCTGCTACTGCTCTGGCTCTCAGAAGAGGCACAGCAGACCGCCAGGGAAAGCCGCCAGAGAACAAAAGCCTGGAAATACTGGCTCACAGGGTGCCCATCCCCATCCCCCCTCGCAGGGGACATGGAGACTCTACCCAAACAGGGTTTCCTGAGTACCGGCATGGCAGGCCCCTCCCCCAGAAGGCAGGCTGAAGAATCAAGAAGCCCACAACCCAGAGCACCTGAGTGGCACAGTCATTAAGTGCATGTCTTCAGATTAGGGCATGATAACAGAGTTCCGGAAAGGAGTCCCTCATCGGGCTTCTCCGCTGGGAGCCTGCTTCTTCCTCTCTCACTCCCCTGCTTAGGTTCCCTTTCTTGCTGACTGTCTGTCTCTCTCTCAAATAAATAAAGAAAATCTTTAAAGAAGAAGACCACATCCCTAAGATCTCTATAAAACAAGGGCACATGGCCTGGGTCCCAGTCAATAATTTGGGATCTGGACAACCCCGCAATCTCTCCTCATCAGAAAGATGGGAAGGAGAAGTCCCCCCCACAAAGAAAAGATAATGAGTCTGTGGCATCTGCCACAGAAATAATAGATTTGGATGTATCCAAATTATCAGAAATGGAATTCAGAGCAACAATGGTCAAGATGATGAGTAGACTTGAAAAAAGTATTAACGAAAATGTTACTGAGAATATAGAATCCCTAAGGGCAGAAATGAGAGCGAATCTGACAGAAATTAAAAATTCTATGAGCCAAATGCAGTCAAAACTAGAGGCTCTGACNGTGAATATGAGAGAAATTAAAAATTCTATGAGCCAAATGCACTCATAACTAGAGGATCTGACGGCCAGGGTCACCGAGGCAGAGGAACGCATTAGTGAATTGGAGGATGGGTTAGTAGAAGAAAAAAACGAAAATAGAAGATGGTCTTAAAAAAATCCACACCCATGAATGTAGATTACGTGAGATTACTGACTCTATGAAACGATCCAAAGTCAGAATCATCGGCATCCCTGAGGGGGTGGAGAAAAACAGAGGTCTAGAAGAGATATTTGAACAAATTGTAGCTGAAAACTTCCCTAACCTAGCAAGGGAAACAAACATTCGTGTCCAAGAGGCAGAGAGGACCCCATCCAAGCTCAACCAGGACAAACCTACGNTACAAGCTCAACCACGACAAATCTATGCCACGTCACGTCAAAGTGCAATTCGCAAGTAATAGAACCAAGGATACAGTATTGAAAGTGGCCAGAGCAAAGAAATTTCTCACATACCAAGGCAAAGTTATCAGAATTACGTCAGACCTGTCTACAGAGACCTGGATTGAGAAAAAGGGCTGGGGGGCATTTTTAAAGCTCTTTCAGAGAAAAACATGCAGCCACGGATCCTTTATTCAGCAAGGCTGTCATTCAGAATTGATGGAGAAATAAAGACGTTCCAGAATCGCCAGTAATTAACCAATTTCGTAACCACGAAACCAGCCCTACAGGAGATATTAAGGGGGGCTCTATAAAGGTAAAAAGGCCCCAAGAGTGATACAGAGCAGCAAGTCACAACCGATACAAAGACTTTAAAGAGAAATGGCATCATTAAAATCATATCTGTCAATAATCTCTATCAATCTAAATGGCTTAAACTCTCCCATAAAACGCCACAGGGTTGCAGATTGGATAAAAAGACNTTGAACGTGAACGGCTTGAATGCTCCCATAAAATGCCACAGGGTTGCAGATTGGATAAAAAGACATGACCCATCCATTTGCTGTCTACAAGAGACTCATTTTGAACCCAAAGATGCATTCAGGCTTAGAGTAAGGGGATGAGTATCATCCTCCACGCAAATGGACCTCAAAAGAAAGCTGGAGTAGCAACTCTCATATCAGATAGATTGGATTTTAAACTAGAGGCTATAGATAAAGACACAGAAGGGCACTATATTATTCTTAAAGGAAGTATTCAACAAGTGGATATGTCTTGTTGGTGGGAATGCAAGTTGGTACAGCCACTCTGGAAAACAGTGTGGAGGTCCCTTAAAAAGTTAAAA
>NW_023195275.1:0-167 GCF_002007445.2 Ailuropoda melanoleuca
AATTAAGCAATCTGGAAGAGATGGAGGCCTTCCTGGAAACCCATAAACTACCAAGACTGAAACAGGAAGAAGCTGATTTCTTAAACAGGCCAATTAATTATGAAGAGATTGAGTCAGTGATAAACAATCTTCCAAAAAATAAAACTCCAGGCCCGGACGGTTTTCCT
>NW_023195275.1:355-551 GCF_002007445.2 Ailuropoda melanoleuca
GAATATGGACGCCAAAATCCTCAACAAGATCCTGGCAAATAGAATCCAACTGTACATTAAAAGGATTATCCATCATGACCAACTGGGATTCATCCCTGAGATGCAGGGGTGGTACAACATTCGCAAATCTATCAGTGTCTTAGATTTTATTCAGAAACAAAAATTCAGAAATCATATGATTCTCTCAATAGATGCA
>NW_023195275.1:721-905 GCF_002007445.2 Ailuropoda melanoleuca
GGGAAAAGCTGGAAGCCTTTCCCTTAAGATCAGGAACACGACAAGGATGTCCACTCTTGCCACTATTATTCAACATAGTACTAGAAGTCCTTGTAACCGCAATCAGACAAAAGAAAGGTATAAAAGGTATCCAAATCGGCAAAGAAGAAGTCAAACTGTCTCTCTTTGCAGATGACATGATACT
>NW_023195276.1:0-833 GCF_002007445.2 Ailuropoda melanoleuca
ATAATGTCTATGTTAAATATAGATATGCTATTTGCTTGTTGTCTGCCTCACAGAAATCTTTTAAGTGAAATCAGCAGAGGAGGCAAAGCCAGTTTGATGAAGTCCAACTCTGTCCCCTGCTCAGACCTTCATATTTTCATCCTTTTCTTCTATTCATCTTTCCTGAGCTTCTAGCCTAGGTCCTCAACCCTCTCCATCCTTGACCATGCTTTTCACATGTTCCGATTAGGGAATTTCTTTTGTTTTTTGTTTTTTGTTAAAGATTTTATTTATTTATTTATTTNTTATTTGACAGAGGGAGAGACAGCCAGCAAGAGAGGGAACACAAGCAGGGGGAGTGGGAGAGGAAGAAGCAGGCTCCCAGTGCAGGAGCCCGATGCGGGGCTCGATCCCAGGAGCTCTGGGATCACGCCCTGAGCCAAAGGCAGATGCTTAACAACTGAGCCACCCAGGCGCCCCCCAATTGGGGAATTTCTTATTCTTCATCTGCATATACCATTTCAGGAATCCTTTAACGAACAGGGAGAATTTGAAACTTGTATCTCAACTGCTGTCATCTCTGACTCCCTTTTTAAAGTTAAACTCGTTTCCATCAGCAGCACCACACACATTATATAGCAATAAATAACACCAGAAACTTGATAAACTTCCATTTTCTCATAATAAAATCCAAACCTCTTGCTTCATTGTTACTATTCCTGCTAATTTTGTGTTTATGTTTCCATCTACCCTTAAAGCTCTCTCTCTAAAATTTTGCCAAGTCTTCTCACAGGCTCCCACCTTCCCATCATCAGTGTGATTGTATTTTCTTTCCAGACAAATCTATAGCTTTG
>NW_023195277.1:0-628 GCF_002007445.2 Ailuropoda melanoleuca
AGGAGGCCACAGGTGGTTAGGGGCAGAGTTGGGACAAGGGCACTGGTGTCCTCGCTTCCCATCCTGGGGTCTGTAGCCAGCAACTGCAGGCCCACTGGGGTGACAAAAATGCCCTTTCCTACTTGCCAACCAGCAACAAATGCTACCACCATCTCCCGGAGCCCCTCATGGGGTTACTGCAGGGGAGAACCAGCCAGATTGCACAGGAGACATAACCATGCTGGAAACCCTTCTGCCACCCACTTCACATCCAGCCGGGGTGCCGAAACCCAGGCCCTGCATCAGCAGAAGCTCCCGGAAGNAAAGCTCCCGGAAGCCACACTGCCAGAGCCCTGAAAAAAGCATCAAAACACACCGCACGGATGTGGCTGCATTATTCATGAGGAGAATTTCTGCCATCTTAAGCCTGGAAACACAACACACGCGAACTGACCTGAGTCAACCCTATAAGCATCAGAGAGCCCAAAAATATCTGCACCCAGTATTCCTGCATCCATGCAACTGGCAAGCATTTCTGGAACCCCTACGTGGCCAGCGGGGGAGTGGGGCAGCATTGTGGGGGGCTGTGGTTTCTAGCCCAAGAATTGAAAGCTCAGAAAAGAACAAGGTAAGTTTCCTCTCTTGCCTA
>NW_023195278.1:0-891 GCF_002007445.2 Ailuropoda melanoleuca
CATTAACTGTTTATGTTGATTACATGTTGAAATAACATGTTGAATATACATTAGATGAAATATTAAAACGAATATCGCCTCTTTCTTTTTACTCTTTAACTGCAACTACTAGGAAATTTAAAATTATATCTGTGGCTTGCATTTGTGGTTTGTGCTCTATTTCTATTGGACACCACTCTGCACCGTTTACAAGAGTAATTCTCAAACTATGGCACNGTTTACAAGAGTAATTCTCAAACTATGGCACAGCAGAATCACGTGGGGAGTTTTTGAAAACCCCAACAGACAAGCTGCACCCCAGACTTAGTAAATCAGAACTCTCTAGGGAGAGGCCCAGGCATTGGTGTGTATTAAACTCCCCAGGTGATTCTAGTAGGCAGCCAAGGTTGAGAATCTGTGGGTTAGAGACCTAGAAGAGGGTGAAGAGTGGAAATTGCATTAATGGCCCAGGGACTCTCCAATGGGTCTGCCCATTTTCTTTACAAACAACAGAAAATATGGGCTCCTGAAGAGTCCTCTGCTTTGTTTTCCTCCCTGAGATGCATGCCTCACCTTACCCACAGAAAGCAGATGGGGGTGCAGGTGGGGAGGGAACAGAGCAGCTGTTTTCATGACTCAGAAGATCCCTGGGGTCTCAACACTCTGAGGGGCAGGCTGGCTGGACCTCTCTCCCTTGGGTGTTTCTGGCAGGTAGATGAACCCTTCCCTGGCAGTTTCTATAGGACCTGGCAGAACAAAATACAGTAAAGGCNGTACAGTAAAGGCCAGCAAACTCCTTAATGTTTGGTTTGTGGGGCCAGATCTAGGCAAAGCACGTTCGCAGAGGCTCCCGGTGACAGCAGGTCTGGGAGACGTCCATCAGTAATATCTAGCACCACCAGAGGCTCCTGG
>NW_023195279.1:0-602 GCF_002007445.2 Ailuropoda melanoleuca
ATCGGTAGGATATGTTTCTCTAAATTAGGTGTTCTGTAAGTCTTTGCAGGGAGATGCTGATGGAGGGACTGCAGGCCAGGGAAGCAATCCCATATCTGTAGTAGGTATCATTTCCAGCAAACAAAACGCCAGGTAGGAGTTGTCTAATAAATTAATCTGCCAGTGAGCGGCTGGCTGCTCTCCTCAGGAGAGAATGCCATAGTTAGAGTTCAGCATCAGACTCTGCTCTTGGCAGGCTGGGCATTTGGCAGTGACCTTGGTAAGAGGTGTCCCATGCTGTTTGGCCCATGTGTAACTTTCATTCCCGTCACCATAGCAACTGTGTAAGGGCCCTTTGTGCAACCTCTGGAGGCAGTGGCTACTTTATAGTGNCGGGTACTTTATAGTGAGCTATAATATGAAACACAAATAAGAGCATGTTTTCTATCTTCTCTAGTAGGTTTGCCCACATGCCTCTTCTTCACATTTTTGTTTTGTTTTGTTTTGTTTTTTGTCTCTGACCTGAAGGGAATTTTCAGACAGCTGACCAAAAAGATAAGCCATTCAGCAATGCCCAGAATTTGGGTTATTCTACACTCCAGGACAGGTCATTTCTTCCTCCA
>NW_023195280.1:0-256 GCF_002007445.2 Ailuropoda melanoleuca
ATGCTTGATAGGATTTAAATAAAAGTCACTTAAGAAATAGCATATATCATTATAGAGAAGATGCTTCATAATAGGATTTTATTAAAGGGAAGAAGGTAAAAAAAACCAGAAAGCATTTTAGAACATGTAAGTAGAATGCAAGAGTTCCAATCAGCCTGGAGGCACTATACAAACAGGTATAAAGAGCAGAAAGAATAATGAGGAAGGTGAAATTAACCAGAGCTGTTACAGCAGAGAGGAAGTGGACAGATTGTCT
>NW_023195280.1:291-564 GCF_002007445.2 Ailuropoda melanoleuca
CAGCACTGTTGCCAGGTTAAAACTTATCTCCTAGTCACGTTCTATAGTGTTTAATTACTGGTCTGGACAAAAGAAAGCTGTCTCTGAAAATGAAATAGAAGTTCAGATAATTAAACAACAGATTCATTTTAAAGGCTTGTTTTATATATCGGATATTATTTGTTTTCGTTATCATGCCTTCTTAATAATGTAAGTTTCTCTATTAGAACCTTATCAGTGATCAAATTTATCAACATAATTACTTGCAAACAATATTGCCCTAGGGCTAATGAC
>NW_023195281.1:0-176 GCF_002007445.2 Ailuropoda melanoleuca
TTTTTTAAGATTTTATTTATTTATGTGACAGAGATAGAGACAGCCAGCGAGAGAGGGAACACAAGCAGGGGAGTGGTAGAGGAAGAAGCAGGCTCATAGCGGAGAAGCCTGATGTGGAGCTCGATCCCACAACGCTGGGATCACGCCCTGAGCCGAAGGCAGACGCTTAACCGCTG
>NW_023195281.1:454-2066 GCF_002007445.2 Ailuropoda melanoleuca
CCGTGCCACCCAGGCGCCCCTGGACCCAGCTTTGACAACCAGCCACCAATGATGCCGACTGCAGGACAGCAGGGGAACCTGAGTGCGCGTGGACATTAAAAGACACTGAGGGAACTGGTCAGGGCTGCAGGGCGGGAGAAAAGAATAGTGACCACAGAGAAGGAACACGTCACCTGGACCGATGCCTATTTCCTAGAGGAACCCAGCACTAGTTCAAAATGCCCAAAACAGTATTTTGTGGGTTTTTTTTTTTTTTAAAGATTTTATTTATTTATTTGAGAGAGAGAGAAAAAGAGAGAAGGGAAGAGAGCAGTGAGGAGGAACAGAGGCAGAGAGAGAAGCAGACTCTCCACTGAGCAGGGAGCCCGACGCAGGGCTCCATCCCTGAGCTGAAGGCAGATGCTTCACCAACTGAGCCACCCAGGCGGCCCCGCCCTAAACCGTTTTGAAACAAATACAGCAAAATGAAAAATCATTAAAGCTAGATATTTAGCATATAAATGTTACTGAAGTCCTCTCTCTAGTTTTCCCAGCGTTAGAAAAATTTTATATCAAAAAACTCAAGGGGCGCCTGGGTGGCTCAGTTGTTAAGCGTCTGCCTTCGGCTCAAGGCGTGATCCTGGCGTTCCGGATCGAGTCCCACATCAGGCTCCTCTGCTGGGAGCCTGCTTCTTCCTCTCCCACTCCCCCTGCTGTGTTCCCTCTCTCGCTGGCTGTCTCTCTGTCACATAAATCAATCAATCAATCTATCAATCAATCTTAAAAAAAAAAAACTCAAAAGCAGAGCAGGCGCAGGAGAGCCACGTCTCAGGAGCCTGGGGACATGAGGGGCTGTCACAAGGCCACGATGCAGGCAGACCAAATGGTAGGAGGCAGAAACACGACAGCGAAGGCTTGGGGACACCCCTGAGCAGTGCAGGAGGCGTGTCAGGCACCGAAGCCATTGTGAGCGGTCAGGAAGACCCTGCCTGGCCCTGGAAGTGCTCCTTTAAGCTCCTGGTCCTGCACCTGCTCCCACAAACCTTTGCAGCCTCACACATGAGGAAACACCATTCACAATGAAATTAGACGCAAGACACAAGCCTGGACTAGATCCAGAACTGAGGGGACGAAAATTTTACAAGGGCCGTTACTGGACCGAATGAAATGTGGGAACAGGGTGGTACTTAAGAAGTAGCAGACGGACGCTGCAGTCGGGGCGGCACCGTGGACAGGTGAAGGGCTTTCCCTGCCCCTAGAAATGTACACGGGCTGACAGGGACTCGACGCTTCCACTTACGCCCAACAGCTCAGGACAAAATTACGTGTGTCTGAGCGAAGAAACGATAAAGCAAACCCCACAAAGTGCTAATAAGTGGGGAACATGGGTAAAGAGTACACACGAGCTCCTTCTACGCCCCCATACTTCCATCAGGTTTGAAATTACTGCAAAATCTGAGTTGCACAATTACGCAGAGGCCGGCACAAAGTGAGAACGGACTCCACCTGACTTTCCTCACCGCTTACCTTTCACAAGGCGAGAAGTCAATGAGCTGAACCCCCTGGAGGCTGAATCTCTGGATTCGTTTGAATTTCTCTCCACCCCAGAGAGCAATGCCTCGCTGATGGAACG
>NW_023195282.1:0-2063 GCF_002007445.2 Ailuropoda melanoleuca
GATGGGGGTGCTGGCCCCCCTCTTTAGGGTCCTGATCCCAGTGCTCATGTCATGTTAAATTGTGTGGCCATTGGACTCAGCTTCCACACAGCAGTAAAGCCAAGGAGAGTGGAGTCTCTTTTGTCCTTCTCATTTTATCCCCCTGTGCCTTGAAGCAGTGGCCATGCCCTGAGTATTTGTTGAACGAATGTGTACTGAGGGTACTTACATTCTAGTCTTTGTGACTTAAGTTCTGCTCCCTAGCAGAGAGCATGGCACAGTGTGGATGCTCGGAAAACATGTCCTGAGTGCCTGTGTGAGTGACCCCACTCATAAATAACGGATAAACAAGCTTGTTTTCCAGAACATACCCACAGAGAGAGAGAGAGGTAGAGAGTTGGGTTAGATCAGGTTGTCCCAAAGACCATTTGTGCCCTATCGTGTTCAGACATTTTTGCAATGTTTGAATTATGTTATCAACATTTTTCTCATATGCACACACCCATACTATTATTCAATTTTATGCAGTCTCATTTCCTTAAACAAATTCATTTTTGTAAAGAAAATTGTATGCCACTGCCTTTATACTATTATAGCAACTGGCTGTATTTTTTGATACACAATAAGATAAATAGTAATTATTGAAAGTTTAAAGGAAGTATGCATTGACATAAATTCACACAAAGCTATTGAATTGCTTTGTAACTTGACTTTCTACACATACCAGGATGGTCTTTACTAAGAAAGTATGTCTTTTTTAGATTCTACATGTCAGGCTTGCAAAACAAAGTTGAGAACCAAAGTGAAGTAGGCTTCATAGGGAGGAAATTGATAAGTGACCCTGATTTCTGAGATACTGCATGGCAATTGGAGAAGTCAGTTTGCATCAAAGGTGATGTACGGTGGGATGTCCCTAGAATAGCGTGTTTGCAAAAATGCACTGAGAGTGGGAAAACCTGAACACTTAGGATATGTTGCAGTTTTAGAATTTATTAGGGAATATCCCAGAGCTTAAGAATCCTCAGGACATAGAAGATGCCGTACGAAGAGCATACTCCCTACCTCTCCTTAACTAATCTAACCATCCTTAACCAAAACGAGGAGACATTCCTCAGAAATGATGAAGCCTGAGGGTCTTATATATGACTGTTCTGACAATGCGTACATCTGGTTACTATGAGGAAACAGCTCTATTTCCAGCATAGAGACACATTTTTCTTAAGAACAACAACAAAATTTGCAAATTTACCTGCACGCAAAAAGCCCATATTACGGGTGGAAGGCCATACACAGCTGATGGGACTGGGTTGATTGTCAAAGACTAGTAATCTACTGATTCCAAAATAATAGTAGTGATGATGGTGCCTCTAACAGGAGAGCAGAGCTATGCACAGCGTCCCAGCAAAGAAAGAAATTCGCATTCTTTGAGAAGTTCCTAACACTTCTTTTTATCAAAACTAGCATGTCACAAAACAAACAACTCATCAAAATTAAACGGGTTTATTCCCTTTATTGTTTGTATTATTAATTATCCCTACAACCCATCACTCAAAAGTAATGAGATATTACTGTAAAATCAGGTTCGAGTTTCTTGGTATAGATTTTTCAAGCGATCACAGTTACGGTAGTTCCAGAACAATAATTTGAGGATAGTGATTTCTTAGTTTCTAGTGAGATTAATGGCCATCATCATGAGAATGAACACCACAGATTTTCTGCAGAGGGTTTTGAAGATGATTGTGTTCTAGGTTTTCAAGATGATAGTTAAAACTTCTCTTAGTTACTCTTTGTCACATTATGATCCTCACTGAACATGAATTTCCATATGAGTTCTTACAGCTTCCCTGTTTGGCCCGCTGATAATACTTGGTGAAAACCCTCATACCTTAGAATATCTGTATGTATGACAATGGCATTACAGTTGTTCCAGAATTATTATTTTTTAGCTTTATGTTTTGGTACAAATTATTCCATCAGATTATTTGCTTCTCCATACTTCTGTTACCTGTGTTGGTGAATATGTTTTATTTTGGTATTTTATTTATTTTGGTATTTAATTTGCGCTTACCGAGAGATTTCTTCCA
>NW_023195282.1:8061-11241 GCF_002007445.2 Ailuropoda melanoleuca
AGTGTCCCCTGATACAATATAGGGCATCTGGTTAAATTTGATACATGATGGCTTAAGTTTTTAGTGTAAGTATATCCCAAATATCACATGGGATATAAATATACTAAAAATTGTTCGTTGTATATCTCAGATTGAAATTTGATGGAATGGTCTGTAGTTTTCTCTGCTAAATCTGGCAGTCCTATTTCCCAGGCTCTAGACCTGTGCCTTACACATAGCTCATGCTTGAAAAATACGTGATAATTGAATGAATAGATGAATGAACTCCTATCCTAGCGATAAAATTCTTCCCATAAGGGGAGGCAAGTGAATATTGATTGTATACTTTCTCAGTGCCAGACACTGAGCTAGGCCCTTCTAAAATTGTAATTTTCCCCAGAAAAATCTATCCTGTATTTTCTAGGAAAAAAAGTGAATTTTACTCAGCAAGCAAGGGCCATTAAAGGGTTCCTTTTCATTTGTGCTCCTTCCCAAAAGTGCATAATATCTCAAAATGGAGGTTGACCCATGCCAAAGGACCTGCTAAAATCCAGGTCTGCCTACAGAAAATCCCGGTTGGATCTGAGTTAGTTGGGGTTTCCAAGGACACTGCTGGTTAGGATGTGTTTGTCTTGGAAGTGGAGAAAAATCGGGGGGAAGGAGGGCTAAATTCAGGGAAGAATGAGTGGCTTAGGGACGCCTACATGATGCAGTGCTAATGGCTTTGCTGGGATGCCATTGTGTTCTCTGTGTCTGTGTAGCGACTTTCCACATCACGTTCGCTAACCCTCCTTCTCCCAGGTGTACTCAGACTCATCTTCTAAAAATTTGGTTCGCCACACGCAGTTGACTAACTCTTCACCGTTTATTGTCCTAACGCTAGCTGGCTCTTGTTTTATTTTCTTTCTCTTCTAAAACTGTCTCATAAGAGGTTCTCCCCGGTTTCCGGGGCCTGGGCTGCCAACGTGGGGGCTTATGTTGAAGAAGGAGATAAAGGGAATGGAATTAAAGAAATAATTATCATTTTAATGAAGTCAGAATTGCTGAAGCAAGTCCAAAGCTTATGAGCACGTAAAGGGGATGTACTGTATGGTGCCTAACATAATATAATAAAAAAAAAATTAAAAAAAAAAGAAATGTTGTTGAATATAGTGAACTACACATCAGAACCTCCTCTAGGATGTCTTAAAAAAGAAACATATCGACAAAAAAAAAAAAAAGAGAGTCCTATCTCGTTGTCCTGTATTATCATACTTAATCCCCACAACATGCCCACAAGATGAGTGTAATTCTTGTTTCCATTTTATAGATGGGGAAACTGAGCTTTAAGGATAAATAATCTAAATAATATGTCCAAGGTCTCTTAGCTTTGTTAAAAGGTAAACGGAGACACGTTAACGTTTTCAAGCAAAAATCGAAATTTGAGCAAAAATTGTTTGAACTGGGCAGCGCCAAACACAGAGTGGTTGGGGGTGCTCCGCGGACAGGAGGCGGGGAGAGGTTTTTTATAGAGAAGATGAGGAAGCAAAGCAAGGATATTATTTGATTGACTCTCGTTTAAGTGGTTGTCTTATTTGAGAAAGTCTCATGCTTGGTTGTGCTTGAGTTTCATTTTCTAGGAGTCCACGCGTCAACTCTGGCTCACGTAGGCTACCGGGGTGTTAGCTCCACCCCATCCTTGTTTAATTACTTTAACAGCTGCTAAGTGGCAGACTCACAGTTGAACCCAGGCAATCTGATTCCTGAGCCTTCTGTGTCAAGCCCTGACACGTGCTGCCCCTGCAGCACACTTTTCTTTAAAAGGTGAGAATATAAATATTTTAGGAGTATGGTCTCCGTTTCTGCTATACTGCAAAAGCAACCATAGGCAATACATAAGCCGATAGGCATGGCTGTGTGCCAATAAAACTTTATTTACAAAAACAAGTGACAGGCTGGATTTGCCCACCCGGTAATTGCGAACCTCTACTTTAAATCATAAGAACCTCAAATACTCCCTTTTATTAGTTTCAGGTTTGGGATCGAAACCATGAGAAATTTAAACGTTTTAATCTTGGGCCTTAAATAAAGGGAATAGGGACTTGAAATGATTTTTGTCTTTTTCTACTCTCTAACCCAGGTGGTGACCATGTAATGTGAGAAAAGGAGGAGGTTTTCAAAGCCATGTGGATTTGTACATGATTCAAATATATTCAAAGCACTCGTGCCAACATTAGAAATGAGCTGAATCTGGAGGTTAAGCTACAGAATTCTTCTTAGATATAGTTGTTGTTTCTGCTTTAATTATATACTAAGAAAAGCAACGTTTTTTTNCGGTCTCCGTTTCTGCTGTACTGCAAAAGCAACCATAGGCAATACAGAAGCCGATAGGCATGGCTGTGTGCCAATAAAACTTTATTTACAAAAACAAGTGACAGGCTGGATTTGCCCACCCGGTAATTGCGAACCTCTACTTTAAATCATAAGAACCTCAAATACTCCCTTTTATTAGTTTCAGGTTTGGGATCGAAACCATGAGAAATTTAAACGTTTTAATCTTGGGCCTTAAATAAAGGGAATAGGGACTTGAAATGATTTTTGTCTTTTTCTACTCTCTAACCCAGGTGGTGACCATGTAATGTGAGAAAAGGAGGAGATTTTCAAAGCCATGTGGATTTGTACATGATTCAAATATATTCAAAGCACTCGTGCCAACATTAGAAATGAGCTGAATCTGGAGGTTAAGCTACAGAATTCTTCTTAGATATAGTTGTTGTTTCTGCTTTAATTATATACTAAGAAAAGCAACATTTTTTTGGTGGGAGGTGGGGTGCGGGGATTGGGGAGTAAAGTGTATGTTCTGTGTGTCCCCTTTGCATGCAGGGCGTGTGCTATAAAGATCTTTTACTCAGTTTAAGGCAGAATAATGTAGTAGTTATTAAAATGCTTTCTAGGGTAAGACTGTTTGGGTTTCTGAAGGTCATTCATTCATTTACCAAGTATTTATTCAGTATCATCCCTGGGTGTGCCAGGCTGTGTGGGGGGGTTTCCAGGANATGCCAGGCTGTGTGGGGGGGTTTCCAGGAACTGTGTGGGTCCACTTATATATGGATTTTTTTCGATAAATACAGTACTGTAAATGTATTTTCTCATAACAATTTTCTTAACATTTCCTTTTCTCCAGCTTACTTTAATAATATATAATATATGATACATACTACA
>NW_023195283.1:0-639 GCF_002007445.2 Ailuropoda melanoleuca
TGAGCCTGCTTCTTCCTCTCCCACTCCCCTGCTTGTGTTCCCTCTCTCGCTGGCTGTCTCTGTCTCTGTCAGATAAATAAATAAAATATTTTTTAAAAAAAGTTGTATGTTTGCAAGTTAACTTTAGACTTTTGTTTTACTACGACTATGTCTGGCAAAGCTTAAACAATCTGTATAGGAGGCATAACATCTTAGGGATTTTGAATTCCAGATGGATTCCCACTTTGAGTTGACCTATTAAAGTCCTTTCCTGCTCTAGGATTTGATAATCAAATCAGTTATTCACTTATCATAGAAACTGAATTTCCATAAAATGTATAAGAACAGGGCCAGTGGAAAATTATGTAGGAGTATTCAACTATTTTGGAAGGAGAATACAAATCTTCCCTAGCGTGATCAGAGTGAAGTAACACAGGTAAAACAGAATGAAAGAAGTTAGATTTAAATCTCAGCAAATGAAATTTTATGCTTGGTGGATCACATGCTTCCCTCTAGGGNTTGCTTCCCTCTAGGGATATCTGAAGAAGGTGGCAGGGTGAGGGGGGGCTTTCTATATCTTTATAGGTTTGAGTGTGCAAATCTCAGAAGGGAGATTTAGGTCCTGTGCAAAAGCTCCAACACATATTGAAAACATTCATA
>NW_023195284.1:0-2672 GCF_002007445.2 Ailuropoda melanoleuca
TGGAGAATTGAATTGTCAGTGCTAGACCTTCTAGAACTCTCTTTTCCTCTACTGTAGTGACCAGCAGTGCCCCAGATGGTGGCTGTTCCTTCAGTCTGGGTCCCCCAGTGTGCGTGATGTTGAGCAGGTCCCCAGTGGGCCATAAGGGACATGAAACATGAAGACATCAGGATTGTTTCTTACCAGAGCAAACCTAACGTGTCCCCGAACAACCTCAGTTCCAGAAGAGGGGGCTGCAATTTCCATCCCTTTTGCTAGTGATTTGTTCAGGATTATGGGCCTAAGATAACTAGTGTTCTCTGATCATCTGTTTTCTTAAACTGGCTCCTTCAGACTGAAGGAACAGAGTTTGATGATTGAAGGAGAAGTACTTCTCTCTCTCTCTGTCTCTGTTTCTCTCTCCACCCCAGTTTATCTGCTGAGAACATACAAGCTAGGACGGGGAGAAATAATCCCTAAAATTCAAAATTCAACCAATAGTATAGATTGGTAGAGTTTATACCACCCCTGAAGTTGAAGGGAGAGCTAATTAAGATAAGATGCACATAGTAAACATTCAATAAATTAGTGTATTTCTTTATCCTATGCTCCTTGTGTTTAAAATTAGCCTTATTGGGGCGCCTGGGTGGCACAGCGGTTAAGCGTCTGCCTTCGGCTCAGGGCGTGATCCCGGCGTTGTGGGATCGAGCCCCACATCAGGCTCCTCTGCTATGAGCCTGCTTCTTCCTCTCCCACTCCCCCTGCTTGTGCTCCCTCTCTCGCTGGCTGTCTCTATCTCTGTCGAATAAAGAAATAAAATCTTTTAAAAAAAAATAAATAAATAAATAAAATTAGCCTTATCCATTAAAGTCATTAAAGGTGAGAAGTTGTAGATTAAAGTTAGTAAATGATGTCGCTCTTTTCACATCTAATTGCTGTGAATGGCTAGGCATTGTTTTGTACTGTTTGCTTATGATTATTTAATTACACTCAAAAAGTGTTTCAAAAAGGATTCAAAGCTCCTTACTATTTGATGATCACAGCCTTGGATTTGAGAAGGATTTCCCTAAAGGAAAACCACAAAGACACCACTAGAGTAGTAACTGTAGTAAATATTAAGATTCCTGGGGTGCTGGGAAATTGGCTTAAGGCTACTCTCCCATTTCCCAGTTTCCCATCATGTGCTTGCTTTTTGACCCATTCCACAGATGCACCTGTGTGACACAGAGAGAAGTGCCTGCCCAAGGTCACAGGCTAGATGGAAACATGGTATGATGATGAGAGCGGGGCTCAGCAAGCCAGAGCTTGTGAGCCAAATCCAGCTGGTGACCAGGTTTGGTACTATCAGGGAACAAAGCCCATCCTTTTTAAAGAATCATAAAGATACAACACCAACCATCTCCGACCCTTTACAGGAAAAACACCCACTCCTGGTGAGGACCCCAAGCTTATCATTCCAGACAGACCTGGGTTTGACTCCTAGTGAGATTCTGTCAAGTTACTTAATGACCCCGAGCCTCAGTTTCCTCATTTGTAAAATGAAGATAATGCTTCCAACTGTGTTCAGGCTGGTTGTGAGGATTGAATGAAAGTGGGGTGGTCGAGCCCTTCTTGCAGAGGCCAGGCAAGTGTTCCACATAAAAGCCTACTTATTCTTATAATTTTTTGAGTGAGCCAATCGTCCTGGTCCCTCGTAGAGCGGGCCGCTCCCCCGCATGCTGGAGCTGCGAAGGCGTCATTAGCTCCTGTGTGCTGATGCCCCTCACTGCTCCCAGCTGTAATCAGGCAATCACTTTGGCCCCAGCACCTCATCAAACAATTCTGCCGTTTCGCATTCAGACACTGTGAGCTTTTCAGACGATTTTGTGAAACCCATATATTTTCATTAAGAGTTGATAATAAACTCTAGCACTGAAAGTTTTTCCAAGTTCATGATTGATGACAGTGTGGTAGGATGCTGAGTGGCTCTTGTCGCCAGCTCAGGAGAGAATCTGCCTGGGGCAGTTGCCGAGGCCCCCTGGCACCTTGACTGCGCAGAGCCATCTGGGGACGGGCCTCTCCTCCAGGGACAATGGCAGAGGAAATAGCCTGGTGCTGCTATCGTTTCCTCTCCCTCTTTTTTTTTTTTTTTAAAGATTTTATTTATTTATTTGACAGAGATAGAGACAGCCAACGAGAGGAGGAACACAAGCAGGGGGAGTGGGAGAGGAAGAAGCAGGCTCATAGCAGAGGAGCCTGATGTGGGGCTCGATCCCATAACGCCGGGATCACGCCCTGAGCCGAAGGCAGATGCTTAACCGCTGTGCCACCCAGGCGCCCCTCCTCTCCCTCTTTTTTCACTCACACTCCGAAGGCAGAGTTTTCAGGTGGAAGGCAGGTAGTGACCATATCCAGGAGGTCTGGAAATTTGATCGCCTTTATTTTTATGCAGTTCAGTGGCAGCAAAGGATGAAAAAAAAAATCCATGGGTTCATTCTTCTTTTAATATCTGTCTTCCTTTTTTAAAAAATTTGGCTCATACTCTGAGTCAGTGTCTTGCATCCTTTTTTTTAATAATATTTTTTATTATGTTATGTCACCATACAGTACATCCTAAGTTTTTGATGCAGTGTTCCATGAGTCATTACTTGTGTATAACACCCAGTGCACCGTGCAATACGTGCCCTCCTTAATACCCATCACCGGCCTATCCC
>NW_023195284.1:8388-9528 GCF_002007445.2 Ailuropoda melanoleuca
ATTTGCATCACTCTGACTATAAAAATGCAAGTCACACCCAATCCATGTAGTAGCCTGTGATTTTTTTTCTTCATGTGTCTAACATCTTGTATTGTCCAGAGTTAATCATTGACTTCAAAATTGCTTTGGTTTTCATGTAGATATTAATACAATCCTCAACTTCCCCCCAGGTATATACATCTCTTTCAGTACATTAGACACTCTATTAATTTAATCTTCTTTAAGAATCCTCATAGGGTCCCTCTGATTTGCTTTATTCTGGATTGGCTACTTTTAGCATTGAGTGCTGTCTCTCAAGTTCTCTCCCTGAAACTTCCCTTCATCATCTTGTGGACTGTGTACATCTGGGTTCTGTTTTATTTTATCCAAACCTTTGTTTGAGAATTTCACAGGGTATAGAAGGTTAACTTTGAAAGCTTTGAGCCATTATCGTCTTGTTTTCAGCAATGCTGTTGAGAAACCCGACACAATTCTGAATCTTGCATCCAAATGTATGAAACTTGGTTTTGAAATTTTCTTTCTGGAAGCCTACAGGGTCTTCTCTTTGTCTCTGGTGTTCCAGAACTTTATGGTGCTGGTCCCTTGCTGTAGTACCATTCTGTCTTTATGGTGGGCATTTGGTAAGTCCCTTCAATATAGAAATACAGCTTTTCAGTTCTTAGAAATCTTCTGGAATTATTTCTTTGGTAATTTCCTTCTCTCCATTTTGTTTGTTCTCTCATTCTCATTCTGTTCTCTCTGTCATTCTAGGAACTGTTATTCAAATGTCAGACCTACTAGACTCATCTTTTCTTTGTCTCTTTGTTCTCTTCTGGGATACTTACTTTTCTCTCTGAGCTTCTATTTCTTTCTCCTTAACTGGTAATATAGTATATGCTGGGCTTTTCTCAGTTCTCATTCCCCTTCCCCCATTTGTGTAGCAGCACTGATCGACTCCTGCGGTAGTTTCTGGGCCTGTTTCCAAATATTCTGATTCTCTCTCCTTCTGGGCACTTAGTTCCCTTGTAGTTGAGTGGGGCAGTATGCTTAGTCCTGGCTGATATGCTGTGGATGTGTGCTACTTCCAGGTTGGAGAATTGAATTGTCAGTGCTAGACCTTCTAGAACTCTCTTTTCCTCTACTGTAGTGACCAGCAGTGCC
>NW_023195285.1:0-625 GCF_002007445.2 Ailuropoda melanoleuca
ATATACCCAATGCCAAGCCACCGTATGTGGTTGGTAAATATTTGTTGATTGAATGAATAACGAATCCCAACACAACCTATGACACATTTGGTGCCTGCATTCTTCTGCTCACTGTTCCGTGACTTCTCCATTTCAATGGCATTCCCTTCCTTCCTTGTGCTGTCATATAAGAAGCAGCAGCTATGTGCTCAGGCTCTGGAAACAGACAAACCTATTTTCAAAACACAGACACGGAGTCCTACTACTTAATAGGTGAACAATTCATTTCTCCTTGCGGTCTCGATTTCTTCGCTGGTAAAGAATAATAGTATCTAGACTGGAGAGCTGTTGTGGGATTTACATCAGACATAGCACCGTAAAGCACGAGCANCGTAAAGCACGAGCACAGTACTTGCTAGGTGGTAAGCCCTCAGTAATATTGACATATATATATATGTATTTTTTTTAACGCAAACACATTCAGACCTCGTACTTCTCCAAATATTAGGATGCCCACACCCAAAAAAGAGCAAAATAAGCGGTGGCTTCCAAACTGGATTTTGTGAAACCCTCCGAGCTTCTGAAACTGTTTTATTTCATTTTGCTACAAACACAGTCGCTTTGGGACGGAGGGAGATGCTGAGGA
>NW_023195286.1:0-566 GCF_002007445.2 Ailuropoda melanoleuca
ATTTCTTGGTGTCTCTGCCAATCATTTCTTCTGATTCTCCTCCTGTTTCTCTGATTACACCTTGATCTGTTTTGGTTCTTTTTCCTTGAATGCATGCTTTCTCAGAGTTTTGTTTTGGGGTCTCTTTTCACTTTATACTCTTTTCCTGGGAATATTCAGTCATCCCATGGCTTAACATAGTTAAATCAGTCTCTGTAGCCCTAATTCCTCTGGGTTTGAGAGTCAACAGCTTGCAAGACATCTAAATGCAGCTGTCCTTAGACATTTCAAATACCATGTGTCAAAACCTAAACCTATTGTCTCATCTCTCTACCCAGTCCTTGGCCAGGGCTATCGGCTAGAACATCTAAATGTGGCCTCTTCATGTGATGACTCTTCTTCACAGCTTGGTGACTTGGTTTCAAGAGGGAGTATCCAAAGAGGACCAGGTGGAAGNGTCCAAAGAGGACCAGGTGGAAGTTGTATCCCTTTATGACCTAGGTTCGAAAGTCAGATAGAGTCACCTCTGGTATTCACAGGCCCACCCAAATTCTAAGGGAAGGGAACAAAGGGCCTACCTTTGGATG
>NW_023195287.1:0-1071 GCF_002007445.2 Ailuropoda melanoleuca
ATTATCTTGGTCAAGGAAGCCTTAACATGTGTTGTCACACAAAGGTCGGTTTTGTTGTTGTTGTTGTTGTTTTTTTAATGATACAATTGAAATAATTACCTTTTTTTCTTCTGAAGTTTCAATGTTTTTACCATTCACTTTTGAACTCCCTGAAAGCACATTAGCTCATTTGTTTTATCCGTACATCACAATGATAAATGTGTTTGTTAAGTGGGGTAATGAGGATGCAAGTTTAGATACCAAGGGAGGATTTGGAATTTAAAAAAAAAATATAGGGATAGAAAGTGTCATATTGGGACACTGTAATGAGACAGCCGCAGGAATAATAGAATTTCACCTAAATATTCAGCTGTGTCCAGAGTTTCTGTGTTTATGTTTATTGCAAATGTGCCTTGTTTATGAACAGACACGTCAGAGTGTCAATGTGCGTGCTGGAGGAAGCCCGTCCCAGTGATTTACAGAATGTCTACACTTGTGAGAAATCGAGGCATATAAAGTGAGTCAACACAGAGTCCTTGTCCTGAAAGGGTGACAGAATAATATTTGAACAAATAATTATATTAACACTTACTGTAACATCAGAAGCAATCAGGAAATGTCCCTTGAGGTGAAAAGAAAATGATGTAAAATTACAAATAACACACCTGAATGTTCTATATTTTATTCGAAGTCACGCAGACCGCGTGGAGGTTCAGAAGAGATTACAATACAGAGGCGTTATGTCAGGCTTCATAAAAATCTGTGGACAGATGACTTCACAGCATTCATCTGAAAACGGTTACCTACATAACAAATCCACAAAGATCTTCCCAAATTCATGCCAAATCTGTTGCAATGTCTTTGAAAATCTACTTCTTAGGAAAGTTAAGCCTATGTATGATAAGCTATGTTAGGTTACATTAAATTGTGATAGTCCCTAAACAGAGTTTTCAAAATACTAGAGTGTTTCATTTCTAGTCTTTTTTAAAATATGAAGAGGGGCGCCTGGGTGGCACAGCAATTAAGCATCTGCCTTCAGCTCAGGGCGTGATCCCGGCGTTATGGGATCGAGCCCCACGTCAGGCTCCTCTG
>NW_023195288.1:0-156 GCF_002007445.2 Ailuropoda melanoleuca
GCCCGATGAGGGACTCCTTTCTGGAATGTTGTGATCACGCCCTAATCCGAAGACAGGAGCTTAATGACTGCACCACTCAGGTGCTCCGGGTTGCAGGCTTCTTGATTTTTCAGCCTGACTTCTGGGGGAGGGGCCTGCTGGCGGGTACTCAGAAAA
>NW_023195288.1:218-1245 GCF_002007445.2 Ailuropoda melanoleuca
GGGGATGGGCACCCTGTGAGCCGGTATTTCCGGGCTTTTGTTCTCTGGCGGCTTTCCCTGGCGGTTTGCTATGCCTCTTCTGAGAGAGCAGCAGCGGCTGAAATTCAGCCTCTGTCTCAGAACAGAGGGATCGCGGATCGTTCTCCACTGATGTTCTGGCCACTTTAACTCTGTTTCTGTTGGTGCTGCTCAACCCTGCAGCATCCCAGGCTGTGCGCCCCACACCCAGCGGCCCAGCCCTCACTTTCAGGGCCGGCGCGTCTCTGTCCTTTGTGTTTCCAACCCCGCCAGCCGCCAGTCGCCAGCTGCCCTGTGCGGGCTCCCGGAGCTCCCCGTCTCAGTCTGGTGTCTCGTGGGTGCTGACCGCGAGTCCACCTGCTCCCCCGTGCAGGTGGCCCTCCAGCTGCCAGCCGCCCCGCACACGCTCCCGGAGCTCCCGGTCTCAGCCTGGATCCAGTGAGCACACTGGAGCCCCGGAGCTCCGTGAGATGCTTGGGGGCGCACGCTCCCGGCTCACGGACTCAGTCTGCTGTTTCCAGGGTGCNCGGTGCGGGTCCGCGGTCCGCCGGCTCCCTGGTGCAGGTGGCCCACCAGCTGCCCCGCGCGCACTCCCGGAGCTCCTGTTGTCAGTCTGCTGTCTCGCGGGTGCTGTCCTCGAGTCCGCCTGCTCCCCCGTGCAGGTGGCCCGCCAGCCGCCCCGTGCGCGCTCCCGGAGCTCCTGTTATGCTGTCTCAAGAGTGCGGGTCCGAGGTCCATCCGCTCCCCCTTGCAGGTGGTTACAGCTTCCCAGCGCCCTCACACGGCGGCTCCCTCCCCCTTCTGTTTATCTTCCGATATCTGTGCAAGGTTTCACGGCTCCCCGCTTCGTACCTCGATACTCAGCGCTGGAGATGTTCATTTGTAGAGATCCAGATGTATCTTCCTGCGTCTCAGGCTGATTCCGTGGATATTCCTGTTGGTCTGGTACCTATCCAGCTCAACTCAGGGGACCGGCTGAAAAAGGGGTCCCCTACTCCTCTGCCATCTT
>NW_023195289.1:0-592 GCF_002007445.2 Ailuropoda melanoleuca
TCCAGGTCTGTGTAGACAGGTCTGACGTAATTCTGATACCTTTGCCTTGGTACGTGAGAAATTTCTTCGCCATGGCCGCTTTCAATACCGTATCCTTGGATCTGATATTTGCGAATTGCACTATGACGTTACGTGGCATACGTTTGTCGTGGTTGAGGTTGGGAGGGGTCCTCTCTGCCTCTTGGACATGAATGTTTGTTTCCTTCACTAGATTAGAGAAGTTTTCAGCTACAATTTATTCAAATATCTCTTCTAGACCTCTGTTTTTCTCCACCCCCTCGGGGATGCCGATGATTCTGATATTGGATCGTTTCATTGAGTCAGTAATCTCCCGTAACCTACATTCGTGGGCGTGGATTTTTTTATGTCCAGCTTCTATTTTCGCTTTTTCTTCTACTAACCCATCCTCCAATTCGCTAATATGTTCCTCTGCCTCATTTACCCTGGCTGTCAGAGCCTCTAGNTGTCAGAGCCTCTAGTTTTGACTGTATTTGGCTCATAGAATTTTTAATTTCTGCCACATTTGCTCTCATTTCCACCCTTAGAGATTCTATATTCTCATTAACATTTTCATTAATACTTTTTTCAAGTC
>NW_023195290.1:0-1495 GCF_002007445.2 Ailuropoda melanoleuca
TAGATTTAAATTATATAGAGCATGTTTCCTTGTCACAGTAGAGAAAGCTAGAAATCAGTAACAAAGGATATATAGAAAATAATGATATGCGTGGGAATCACAAAATGTTTTTCACAATAACTTACAATCAAAGAAGTCACAATAGAAAGGGAAAAATGTGAACTGAGTGATAATAAAAATATGAGATATCAAAATGTGTAGACTACAGCTAATGCCATGACTTGAGAGACATTATTAGTTTTAAATGCACATAACAGAAAAGAAAGTTGAAAATTAATGATCTTAGTATTCGTTTTCAGAAGGCAGAAAAAGAAATACCATTCTTGCATATATATTAAACAAAAATTTGTATGCACAATCATCAAAGACCTGGCTCAGGAACATTTATAACGGTTTTTGTAATAACCAAAAATTGGAAATAACTCATATCCATCAAGAGTAGAATGACTAAATGAATTGTAGTATATTTTCCCAGTGATATACTATACAACAATGAGAATAATGTGTATGCATAATTCAATATAAGTCTTACTAAAAATAATTATGAGATGCAAATAATGCAACAACTCAAGGGAAATGTATAGCTTTATAAAAGACAAGGCAAAGATTTTTAAAAAATCAATGAAGTAGGTAATAATTTCAGATAGTAAAGAAATGATAACAAGTTAAACCCAAAAGGTGGAGTGTGATAAATTATAAAGATATAAGCAAAAATTTAAGAAATAGGAAGAAAACAAATGTATATTAGAGAGGATTAATAAATTAAAAGTTAGTCTTTCAAATAGTTCTATAAAATTGATAAAATGTCAGTGATACTGATAATAATGAAAGAAGACACACATAAATGATATCACGAATGAAAGAGTATCATGACCATCTGCACAGACTGTGAAGAAATCTGAAAATTTTATGCCAATAAATTTGTATAAAGTGGAGAAATTCCTAGAAAAATACAACTTGTCAAAACTGACAAAAAGAAGAAATAGAAAATCTGACATAGTTCTAGGATTAATGAAGGCATTGACTGTATTACTAAACCTTCCCAGAGAAGGTGCCATACCCAGATGACTTTATCCATGAAGAAAATAAAATCTTTAAGGAATAAATAATAGCAATTTTTGGACATTTTTTTCCTAGATAGAAAGAGAAGACTTCCCAGCTCACTGCATAAAGCCAATATGACCTCAACATGAAACACTGTAGGAAAATTATGGGAAAGAAAACACAATTTCCTAAAGCCTAAATAGATAATAAATTAAATCCAGTAATATATAAAAAAATAAAACATCAGAATTAAGTTCAGCTTATTTTANGATAAAACATCAGAATTAAGTTCAGCTTATTTTAGAAATATAAACTTTTTTAGTATTCAAAAAGCTATGTATTCAGAATGTCACCAAGATGGTGGAATAGGAGACCTCAGTCTCCGTCTTCCCACAAATATCAACAATTATCTATCCATGAATAAAAATAGCCCAAGGAGAGCTCAGGAGTC
>NW_023195291.1:0-1309 GCF_002007445.2 Ailuropoda melanoleuca
ATTATGGTAAGAAAAATGAGCCATGGTACGCTGTTTTGTGTCTTAAATTCCACATATCAGTGAGATCTTACAGTAAGTGTCCTTCTCTGGCTGACTTATTTCGCTTAGCATAATACCCTCCGGTTCCATCCACATTGTTGCAAATGGCAAGATTTCATCAGAGGGGAAGGGAGGAGAAAATAAAATAAGATGAAACCAGAGAGGGAGACAAACCGTAAGAGACTCTTAATCACAGGAAACAAACTGAGGGTTGCTGGAGGGGAGGGGGGTGCAGGGATGGGGTAACTGGGTGATCGACGTTAAGGAGGACACATGATGGAATGAGCCCTGGGTGTTATATAAGACTGATGAATCACTAATTTCTACCTCTGAAACCAATAATACATTATATGTTAATTGAATTTAAAAATTTTTTTAAAAGATTTTATTTATTTATTTAACAGAGAGAGACAGCCAGCGAGAGAGGGAACACANGAGGGAACACAAGCAGGGGGAGTGGGAGAGGGAGAAGCAGGCTTCCAGCGGAGGAGCCTGATGTGGGGCTCGATCCCAGAACGCCGGGATCACGCCCTGAGCCGAAGGCAGACGATCAACGACTATGCCACTCAGGCGCCCCTAATTGAATTTAAATTTTAAAAGATGTTAAAAAAAATGAGCCATGAATCATTAACCAAATGCAAGCAAGATGATAAGCTCTACTGACAAAATATTCTTCATCAAAACCAAATGGCCCAGTCCAAATTGTGCTTTATCTTTACAGATGACCTTGAACATCGAGGGGTTGAACTGTGTGCCTGATGTTCCTTGATAATGCCGATTTTTTATGATAAATACAGTACAGTACTGTAAATATATTTTCCTTGTGGGTTTCTTAATATTTTCTCTAGCACGCTTTATTGTAAGAATGAGATGTAATACATAGGACATAGAAAATACGGGTTAATTGGCTACGTTATCAGTAAGGTTCCTGGTCAACAGTAGGTTCTCAGTAGTTAAGTGTTTGGGGACTCAAAATTGATACCTGCATTTTTGACTGTGCAGGGGGTCAATGCCCCTAATCTGAGCTGGTTCCAGGGTGAAGTGTATTAGATTTCTTCTCACATCCTAGTTAGAGTGTAAATGAGTATACATCTGTTGGGCTGAACCCAGAAAACTGATTTCCATCTGGGTTCATCAGGTTACAAGACCTACTCTCTCCACACTCCACTATGTATTTTCCCAAATTCATTGTTTCAGCGGAGAAGAGGATCACAGATACTTTAGTTATTATTTATTTTGGCTTTCTTTTCTCAGAGAGTCTAATTTCATT
>NW_023195292.1:0-930 GCF_002007445.2 Ailuropoda melanoleuca
GCCAAATGCAGTCAAAACTACAGGCTCTGACGGCCAGGGTCACCGAGGCAGAGGAACGCATTAGCGAATGGAGAATAGGTTAGTAGAAGAAAAAACGAAAATAGAAGCTGGTCTTAAAAAAATCCATGCCCATGTATGTAGATTATGGGAGATTACTGACTCTATGAAACGATCCAATGTGAGAATCATCGGCATCCCCGAGGGGGTGAAGAAAAACAGAGGTCTAGAAGAGATATTTGAACAAATTGTAGAAGAAAACTTCCCTAATCTAGCAAGGGAAACAAGCATTCGTGTCCAAGAGGCAGAGAGGACCCCATCCAAGCTCAACCAGGACAAACCTACGCCNTCTACGCCACATCACGTCATAGTGCAATTCGCAAATATTAGATCCAAGAATACAGTCTTGAAAGCGGCCAGGGCAAAGAAATTTCTCAAGTACCAAGGCAAAGGTATCAGAATTACGTCAGACCTGTCTACACAGACCTGAATGAGAGAAAGGGCTGGGGGGCATTTTTAAAGCTTTTTCAGAGAAAAACATGCAGCCAAGGATCCTTTATCAAGCAGCGCTGTCATTCAGAATTAATGGAGAAATAAAGACGTTCCAGAATCGCCAGTCATTAACCAATTTCGTAATCACGAAACCAGCCCTACAGGAGATATTAAGGGGGGTTCTATAAAGGTAAAAAGGCCCCAAGAGTGATACAGANATTTCGTAATCACGAAACCAGCCCTACAGGAGATATTAAGGGGGGTTCTATAAAGGTAAAAAGGCCCCAAAAGTGATACAGAGCAGAAAGACACAACCGATATAAACAAAGACTTTACTGGCAACATGGCATCGTTAAAATCATATCTCTCTGTATGCAGTCTCAACGTGAACGGCTTGAATGCTCCCATAAAACGCCACAGGGTTGCAGATTGGATAAAAAG
>NW_023195293.1:0-3328 GCF_002007445.2 Ailuropoda melanoleuca
AGCTCTCGGCTTCCTGCTCCATTGCCTCAGGCAAAGTCGAGAATGTCTTGTCCTTGGTTCCATCATCTTCTCCGGAAGCCTCTTGAGCGCCCCTGCCCCAGAAGGCAGGGATAAAAATACCCACCCTGGGTGGGAAGAATACTGGACTCAGAATGAAAAGACCTGGGTTTGAGCCCTGTCTTTGTCACTTACCTGAGGGACTTTGGTAAATTACCCAACCCCTCTGTGTGTCAGTTTCTTCATCTCTGAGATGGGCACAGCTAGGCCAGTATCAAGGCCTGTTGTCTATTAACGGCAGAATATCAGTACAAGGGCTTTGTAAATTACAAAGCCATTCTTACTAACGTGAAATGTTTTTATTTTGGTGTCTAGAAATTACGGAGGAATCAGTTTGGACACTCTCCAGTGTTTGTGAGCATCTTAAATTCTTTGTTCTCTGTAGTCTAAATGAACTGGAAATTCAGACTGGACTTTAATCAAATCTGGCATAAACAAAATTATCCACTCTCTCCACAGAAAGGTACTGGGTTCCAGCTATTGCCATACTTGTGCTGGAGATGGGGATTACCAAGATAGACAAGACAGTCCTGGCCCTTCAGATCTGTAGCACAGGTCGATGAAACCCCCGACCGACATCTGGACGATGGGTTCAGCTCCTGCTCGGTTTACAACCTTGGCCTCCCTGTGCCTCAGTGTCTCCTCTGCCAGCAGGCGTTGCTAACTGCTGGAGAAGGGTGTCCACACAAACGAGTGAGAGCCCCACATCTTGGAGAATACCCCACAGAGCCATCAGAGGGTTGCGCGGAGCCCTGCTGAGACTGGCTGTTACAGGGGATTTTTCAGGATGCTTTGAAGTGCCGCCAGGCCAGGACGAGGGAGGCTGCCCCATCTTGGCGGTGCATTCACTTGTAATTTACTCCTCCACGTGGGCTCTGGAGCTCCAGTCTCATAAGTAGGTTGGCTCCTCAATCCTGCCCTGGAAGATGGGCGGAGGGAGGGGGCTGGAGGGGAGGAATCACTAAATTAAGAAGGTCCCTGGGAGTGACTGGCCTACAGACATGACTGAGTCCCCTAGGTTTCTCTCCTTAAAGCATAAATATTTCCAACTAAGATCACAGACTCCCTCCTCATAAAATCAATGAAACCACAAGGGAAAATGACCTCCCGCTTGACTGCACCAGAGATATCTCAAAGGGAGCCACTTCCCCTCCCACAGGAGCAACAGTACTAGGGCTCGGGATCTGAGACCCAGGCACTGCCACGGAGAACCTGAGGCTAAGAAGAAATCAGGGGGGTTGGCTAAGAAGAAATCAGGGGGTTGGGCGTGTGTCTAGATCTCTTTTGACTTGCTGTGTTTTGGGATCGCTTCTGCGTCACCCTGCTGCAACATGAGACTTTCCTGGAGTCAGACCTGGGTTCAGGCTACAGCTCCTCTAATTCCGGGCTGGGTGTTTTTGGGCAAAGCAGGCTCCCTCCACCCCAGTCTCCTCGTCTAGTGCAAGGAGGATGCTAATGCCCAGTCTGCCTGCCCCGATGGCGAGGTGACAAATCAAGACAACTCTCTGTGCAAATGTAAACCGTACAGCTCTCTATAGGTAACAGCTCTTATTATGAAAAGATAAAAGCACCAATCCCACTAGTGTACTTGTTAGAACTCCTTACGCTGTAACTGACAGAAAACCTACCTCAAACTGGCTCAAACCACAGTTAACTTACATCATTGAAAAGGATGGATTCAGGTGAGGACTAGATTCAATGTCACCAAGGCCAGCTCCTCCCCATTCCCCCCAGTGACTGTACGTCTCACATTCTTGACAAGATGCCATTCAGAGGAAGGTTAAAGAGAGATGGAGGGAGAGGGGAGAGGAACTCCTCCTTTTCCAGACTCAGCATACGTGTTTGCTTTCATTGGCTCTCTTTACACAGCCAGGGGACCAGCTACGCTGACCCGCTGAAGAGAATCAAGGACCGTCCCTAGATCTGCATGATGCCAACCAAATCACATTTGGAGGGGTCACTTTATCAGAAGAAGAGTGAGCAAATGCTGAATTGCACAAACATACAACCGTTACAGCCCATCCCCTTTAAATGCCCAATATATCCTCACTCCCTTGTCTTCCCATAAATATACCTTCAAAAATCTCCACTCTCTATATGAACACAGTCAACCTCTTTTCCCCAAAAAGACAAGCCAGGATTTCATATAGTCTGGTTCTCTGGGTGATTTGCGGTCTTCATGTGGGGAGTTGCTATGGTCCTGTGAGGTCCAGTGAGGCTAAATGGTAAATTTAATCCCCACTGATGTATTGGTAAACAGTAATGGAGGGAGAACAGGGTAATTGCAGTAAAAACTCTCATTTGGAAAAGGAAAGGGCAGGATACAACTCTCAGCGGTCACCATGTCACACTCCGCCAGAAATCACACGGACATCTTTCTTCAGCGGCAAGTATCTGTCCTCCAGAAGGCTTCCCTTTCCCCTTTGCCCTCTGTGGCCCCTGCTTGTCTTTTTGGGAAAATCCCTTCTACGTTGTCCTTCATAGACCATATGACAGGTGCCTGGAGAAGGATGCCCCTTTTGTGGGCCGCACTGTTTTATCAGTTCTCTTCCTGCTGTTATGGGTTCTGGAGTAGAAATCACTATCGTAGACCACTGTGGACCAGTTTGAGGTTTCTCTGGCAAAATGATGCCCTTAAAAAGTGAATGGAATCCTGGTTTATTTGCATTGGTTAATGCCATGGATCGTAATGAGAGTCCGGGATCCTACCATGTCCTAGTCTTTGAACTAAAACCTGCCTGGGGACAGGTATGGCGTGGCAATAGGCCCAGGTGCTCTGGCCATCCTTTAGTGTCTATCTTGATCTCTACTAGAGAATAATCTAAAACAACAGGCAAGGTGGAGATGACTGACAGAACTACCCCCTTCCTCACAATAACAACAAAAATAATAGGAACAACTTTTACTGATTGCTTACTGTCGGGCGGGCACTGTTCTAAAGGCTTTATGTGGACAGTAACTCACTTAAACCTCACAGCAGCCCTTTGAGACAGCTCCTGTCTCCCTTTTGCAAACACTAGTCATGGAGCAGTGAAGAATCTGCTCCCAAGTGGCACAGCCGCAATGCACACCCAGGCAGCCTGGTTCCACGGTCCTAGTGGACCACTAGCTGCTGTTCTTTGCAGCTCCCTGGCTACATCCTGCAACATCTCCCCAAGGGGCACGTTGACTTCTTTGTCAGAGGTATCACAGGAGGGACCTAAGAAGGGGTCTCTCCCAGGCCTTAATCTTACTTCCTGCTTGGTGTTTCTGTTCCCACTACGGAACTACT
>NW_023195293.1:7386-7565 GCF_002007445.2 Ailuropoda melanoleuca
AGAATGAAGACATTTCAGACTTACAAGAACTCAGAAAGTTTACCTATGAAGCAACTTTCCTTAGGGTTTTTACATGGTGGTCTACTCCAATAGGGTGAGGACAGGAAGAGGTAGGAGCCTACCCAGGAGGACGGTGAAGCGAAGCGCCGCTGTGAGAACACAGCATCCCTCCCGGACAA
>NW_023195294.1:0-844 GCF_002007445.2 Ailuropoda melanoleuca
TCCTCGACAATGCCCAAATGCAGTGCTGTTTACTCTCCTCCATTATAATTAAGACTAGTTCTGTAATGGATTAAAAAAAAAGGTGGACTTTAGAATGCATTGTGAACTTCATTTTATAAAGTTTATTATTTTTACGATCTCCCTCAGATTGATGAAACAGCACTATATTATGAAAAATGCAAACCAGTACTATTTTCATACAAGTCAATTATGTCACGGCTTTAATTTAAAACATTCTTAAGGACTGGGTGGAATGCATTCATTTAAGAAATCTAATGAAAATACATATTCAGAAAAATTTTTTGTACCTAAGTTCTGTAAGATGTCCAAGTTATTCCTCAAATCTTTTAACTTAATGATTCATGGATGTTTGGGTTATAACCATGACAGAGAAAAACACACACATCAAAGCTCAAACTTGTCCCTGTAACATACTCATTCCCCCAAAACTGACTAAAATTAGAAAGTAGGTAAGGGTTGGACAGAGAGATGGAAGAGCAATCAATTAAAGCAATTAGTAAATCAAACTTTTTTTTTTTTTAAGATTTTTTATTTATTCATTTGAGAGAGAGAGAGAGACAGCCANTTTTTTAAGATTTTTTATTTATTCATTTGAGAGAGAGACAGCCAGTGAGAGAGGGAACACAAGCAGGGGGAGTGGGAGAGAAAGAAGCAGGCTCCCAGTAGAGGAGCCCGATGCGGGGCTCCATCCCAGAATGCCAGGATCACGCCCTGAGCCAAAGGCAGACACTTAACGACTGAGCCACCCAGGTGCCCCAAAACTTTTGATTTTCTTATTTTAAGAGGATATGGACAAGAAAAGTAAAAACACAAAATAGTAAAA
>NW_023195295.1:0-824 GCF_002007445.2 Ailuropoda melanoleuca
ATTTATTTGAACAGTGAGATAATAAGCTCAAGAGACAAAAAGAAGAAAAGTACAGAGGGCCAGAGACTGAGAGTACACAGTGAGAAGTTCTAATATATATTTAATCGAAGTTCGAGAAGTTGAAGAGAAAGAGAGACAAGGACACAGGCAATATTTGAAGAGACAATAGCGGAAACATTTCTGAAACAATTGAAAGATACCAACCCACAGATTCAAGAAGTTCAATTCTAGGCTTTACATAGAAAGAAATCTACACCCAGCTACAGAGGACCAAAGACACAGAGAAAAATCTTAAGGGCATCCAGAGAGGGCAGAAAAAAGACATAACTTTTAGTTAGCTGGCAATGGAAGTCAGAGGAAAGTGGAATGATATTTTCACTGCGTTGGGGGAAAAAAAATCCATATAATTCTATACCCAGCTAAAACATCTTTTAAGAAAGGTTAAATAAAGGCATTTCCATTAAATGTAAAGCCTAAATTCTGAGTTTAGCCCCAGCCAAGCTTTACTAATGGTTTTCAATAAGTGTTTTAGGTAGAAGGAAAATGAACTTAGATGAAAGGGCTGAGAAGCAAACAGTAGGTGAAGAGAAAAGAAAAAAAGATGAAAGAGAGAGAGAAAGAAGAAAGAAAGAGAGAGAGAAAGAAAGAAAGAAAGAAAGAAAGAAAGAAAGAAAGAAAGAAAGAAAAGTAGAATAAACTCGCCAAAAACTGGAATGAGCTCAGCAAAAAGTATAGTGATTTGGTGATATGACGAGACACTGATATCCCTTGATGTTTCCAGACAGTTTGAGGGCCGATTAACCATTTAGGTTAAGTGAAGGAAG
>NW_023195296.1:0-563 GCF_002007445.2 Ailuropoda melanoleuca
ATGCAAACAAGTCAAGGGCCTGAAGTGCCAGGATTTATTTTTATCCTTATACCTTTAAAATTTTGTTTTGGTTTATGTGTTTTATAATGTAGACATTACAGAAAATTATCAATGCTAAGCTGGTTAACACTTAAAAGTATATATGCCTATGATAAATGAAATGAGATATATTTTAAATAGTAGAGATAAACATTACCAAGTATGTATCAGAATTGGATTTGGCAAGAGCTAAATCAAAACNACAAGAGCTAAATTAAAACATAGGCTGTTGCATGTTGGTATTCCTGAATATGGGGGCTGCATTTTTTGCAGGAATTTAAAATTTGTTTTCTTTGCTTAGAGTGTATTATTGAAGAGGTAGTAAAGACCACATACTTTCATCAGTTATAATGTTGAACTATTACTAATATAATGGCTGCTCAGTGAGTTGGAGGCACTGAATAGCTATTTAAGTTAGGTTTTTAGTAAGAGAAAATACGGACTTATAAATATTGTTTCTTTTTAGAACAAGGTGCCAATCTAGTAATATAGGTTTAAAATTTGCATGCTGTGCTTGATTATTC
>NW_023195297.1:0-1039 GCF_002007445.2 Ailuropoda melanoleuca
ATGAGTCTCTTGTAGACAGCAAATGGATGGGTCATGTCTTTTTATGCAATCTGCAACCCTGTGGCATTTTACGGGAGCAGTTAGGCCGTTCACATTGAGAGTGATTATTGAGAGATATGATTTTAATGATATCATGCTGCCTGTGAAGTCTTTGTTTCTATAGATTGTAAATTTCTGTTCTGTATCACTCTTGGGGTCTTTTTACTTTTATAGAACTGCCCNTTTTTACTTTTATAGAACTGCCCCTTAATATTTCTTGCAGGGCTGGCTTGGTGGTCACATATTCTTTCAGTTTCTGCCAGTGTTGGCAGGTCCTTGTTTCTCCATCCATTCTGAATGACAACCTTGCTGGATAAAGTATCCTTGGCTGCATGTCTTCTCACTTAGTTCTCTGAATATATCTTGCCAGCTTTTTCTGGCTTTCCAGGTCTCTGTAGACAGGCCTGACGTTATTCTGATATTCCTCCCTCTGTAGGTGAGGATTCTCTTCCCCCTGGCTGCTTTCAATATTATATCCTTGGGTCTAATATTTGCGAATTGTACTACTATGTGACATGGTGTAGGTCTGTTCTCATTGATCTTGGGAGGGGTCCTCTTTGCCTCGTGGACATGAATGCTTGTTTCCTTTGCCAGATTAGGGAAGTTCACAGCTACAATTTGTTCAAATATCTCTTCTAGACCTCTTTCTCTACCCCCTGGGGATGCCAATGATTCTGACAGTGGAACGTTTCCTTGAGTCAGTAATCTCCTGTAATCTACATTCTTGAGATTGGATTTTTTTGAGCCAGGTTTCCATTTTTTCCTTCTACCATCCCATCTTCCAATTCACTAATTCATTCTTCTGCCTCATTTACCCTGGCCATCAGAGAATCTAGTTTAGACTGCATTTGATTCATAGCATTCTTAATTTTTGCCAGATTTGCTCTCATTTCCACCCTTAGAGATTCTATATTCTCGCTAATATTTTTGTTAATATTTTTTTCAAGCCTACACATCATCTTGACCATTGTTCCTCTGAACTCCATTTCTGACAATTTGG
>NW_023195298.1:0-556 GCF_002007445.2 Ailuropoda melanoleuca
TCCTCGACAATGCCCAAATGCAGTGCTGTTTACTCTCCTCCATTATAATTAAGACTAGTTCTGTAATGGATAAAAAAAAAAGGTGGACTTTAGAATGCATTTTGAACTTCATTTTATAAAGTTTATTGTTTTTACGATCTCCCTCAGATTGATGAAACAGCACTATATTATGAAAAATGCAAACCAGTACTATTTTCATACAAGTCAATTATGTCACGGCTTTAATTTAAAACATTCTTAAGGACTGGGTGGAATGCATTCATTTAAGAAATCTAATGAAAATACATATTCAGAAAAATTTTTTGTACCTAAGTTCTGTAAGATGTCCAAGTTATTCCTCAAATCTTTTAACTTAATGATTCATGGATGTTTGGGTTATAACCATGACAGAGAAAAACACACACATCAAAGCTCAAACNACACACATCAAAGCTCAAACTTGTCCCTGTAACATACTCATTCCCCCAAAACTGACTAAAATTAGAAAGTAGGTAAGGGTTGGACAGAGAGATGGAAGAGCAATCAATTAAAGCAATTAGTAAATCAAACTTTTTTT
>NW_023195299.1:0-854 GCF_002007445.2 Ailuropoda melanoleuca
CACTGTGGTTTTGATTTACGTTTCCCTGATGTTGAGTGATATTGAGCATCTTTTCATGTGTCTATTGGCCACCTGTATGTCTTTTTTGGAAAAATGGTCTATCAGGTCCTCTGCACATTTTAATTGGATTTTTTTTTGTGCTGAGTTGTATAAGTTCTTTGTATATTTTGTATATTAACACCTTTATCAGATGTATCATTTGCAAGTATCTTCTCCCATTCATTAGGTTGCATTTTTTTGTTGTTGATTATTTCTATTGCTGCAAAGAATCTTTTTATTTTGGTGTAGTGTCAATACACCCTTGCCAGAGGAGACATTCTACAAAAAGTTTTGTATAGCTGATGTCAAGGACACTACTGCCCATGTTTTCTTCTAGGATTTCTATGGTTTAAAGTCTCACATATAGGTCTTTAACCCATTTTGAGTATTTTTGTATATGGTGCAAGGAAGTAGTCTAGTTTCATTCATTTGCATGTAGCTGTCTGGCTTTCTCAACACCATTTGTTGAAGAGACTTTTTCCCATTATATATTCTTGTCTCCTTAGTTGTGGGTTAATTCACCATAAAAGCGTGGGTTNGACCATAAAAGCGTGGGTTTATCTATGGACTCTCTACTCTGTTCTATTGGCCTCTATGTCTATCGTTGTATCAGTGTCATACTGTTTTAATTACTATAGTTTTGCAGTGTTTCTTGAAATCTGGAATTGTGATAGGTCCGATTGTATTCTTTTTCAAGATTGCTTTGGCTATTTAAGGTCTTTTGTAGTTCCATACAAATTTTCTGGTTATTAGTTTTAATTCTGTGATAACGGTTGTTGGTGTTTTGATAGGAACTGCATTAAATATGTAGATTG
>NW_023195300.1:0-1150 GCF_002007445.2 Ailuropoda melanoleuca
TCATTACAATAAATACATCAAAAAATAAAAACCATATAATCATCTCCTTATATTTATGAATGTTTTGTTAAAACTAAGTATTCATTAATGATGAAAACGATCAGTATATTAGGACAAACCTTATTCTGAAAACAGAACACTACAAAATACTTCCTGTAAATGTCTAAGTTATAGTCTTTTCATAGTAGGAGTAAGACAAAGATGCATGCTATGACATTTCTAATCAGTATTGTAGTGGCACACAAAAGACAAGAAAAAATAAAATACATAGACTGAAAAAGAAAAAAATTCATTAGCACAAAGTAAACATTATTATCTACATGGAAATACCCCCCCCAAAACTGCATGTAAATTATTTAAATTAATAGAGTGAAGCAAGGTAGTTGGATACAGGAAGAAAATTCTGCTCTTGGGTATGCATTCCAAAGAAATTCTCAGAAAAATAAAGGATACAATAATGCAGATTATTGAATCAGTATTTGTGTTGGGTGACAGAGTATGACAGGTAACATGAGTTGTTCCTCTTTAACAGTAGATAATAACGTAGTAGATTTGGAGTGTAATGAAGCAATGCATAGATCAATATAACAAAATTTGTGGGATGCAACTGATTTGGTGTTTTAAGAGAACTTTATAAATCTTTAAACACTTGTATTAACAATAAATAGGGGCACCTGGGTGTTTCAGTTGGTTAAGCATCTCCCTTCAGCTCAGNTCAGTTGGTTAAGCATCTCCCTTCAGCTCAGGTCATGATCTCAGAGTCCTGGGATTAAGCCCAGTGTTGGGCTCCCTGCTCAGCGGGGAGTCTGCTTCAATCTCTCTCTTTCCCTCTGCCCCTCCTCTCTGCTCCTGCTCTCTCTCTCTAATAGAAAAATAAAATTTTTAAAAAAATAAATAAAAATTTAAAATACCCTAAGCTTTTATCTTCAGAAGCTAGAAACCCAAAGAGAAGGGGAAGAAAGCAATAAACAGTAGAAATGAGAGAAATAAAAAATACACTAGCAAAGGAGAAACAGCAAAATCACATATTAATTATTTGAAAAGATAAAAATATGGAAAAAACTGTATCTATATAAATTAAGACAAAAGAGAAAAAACACAAACTACCGCTTTAGGAATGAAGGAGGGAACATCACTACTCATTCTACCT
>NW_023195301.1:0-573 GCF_002007445.2 Ailuropoda melanoleuca
AGATGGCCCGAGTGACCAGGACTATGTGAGTCAGAGCCACAGAGCTGACGGAGAGTGGGAGAGCCCGGGGGAGTAGAGCGGGCCTGACATGTGCTTCTCCCTCAGCCCACACAGCAGCCCCCAGCTCTGTGAGGCCCACCAGCATCCCAGGTCTTCACACGACCCTGCCGGCCCACACGTGGAGCACCATGACCCCGCAGGACACCCCCAATCCCAGCCAACATCCTGGGTAAGGGGCTAGCAGGGGAGACCTTTGACACCTGGGTGATTGCTCGGCGACACGAGGGCTGAGGCATGTGGGTGTGACTGTCTCGGCCTAGGTTCCTGACTTCTTTACCAAGTCCACCCCTGATGGTACAAGTCCTACCAAGGTCCAGGCGCTGTCTAGGGATATGGCTCCGGGCCACCCAGACACCATCCTGTGACACACTGACCCANCACACTGACCCAGTGAAGGAGTCAACACGGTCATCAGTAGACATAATGCCAGGTCGTGATGAATGCTTGGGGGCAATAGGACAGATGGGTCGGGGAGAGCCTGTGTGGGAGAGCGACGAGGCGATGGCATTCCTG
>NW_023195302.1:0-558 GCF_002007445.2 Ailuropoda melanoleuca
CTTGAAAGAGCGTGGGCCCTTTGGTTTAAGCCTTGCTGAGACCCTGAGCGGAAGAACGAGCTGAGGCATGTGGTGCTCAGACAGCTGACTACCAGAGTGGTTAGGTAATTAATGGGTCTCATCGTTACTTCTGATAGGACCTCAGAGTTATCAGTGACTCTTGGCTGTCCTTCATGCTTCACATCCCAGTGTTAACCATGACCTGTCCATTCTACTCTGGACAGTCCCCTTCCCCACTCCCAAATGCCTCTTGCAGTACTTACGCCCCTTCCTGAAGCTGCAAGCATTCCCCTACCACCTGCTCCACTCCTCCACCTCCCTGCTTGTGTCCACTGGGACAGATGGGTGATATCATCCAGTTTTCTCAGGACTGAGGGGTGTCCCAGGACACGGAGCTTCCAGTTANTGGAGCTTCCAGTTATAAAACTGGGGAAAATCATGACAAACTAGGATGAATTGGTCACACTACTGTTGATTGCCTGCTCACGACTGAGGCTGCCTCTTAACGTAAAGGCTGGACATAGCAGGTATTTGTTCTATAGCCTTCTTTGCAGTTTG
>NW_023195303.1:0-1270 GCF_002007445.2 Ailuropoda melanoleuca
ATGGTTAGTTTTCACACTGTAACTCTTTGGCAAACAAGACCAAATCATCAGCAAGTATAGACTTTGTCTATTTTTATGGTCCCTATTCCTTTCTCAAATTCTTGGATGGGAAAAATGACTAAAGAGTTTTCTTCAAAGCATTCTCTAATCGGTTCTTTTATTTGTGTCATTATAATTTTTGTCCTTTAATTCAGTTTGCATACAACCATNATACAAACATTATGCTGTTTTTCAAAATTATCTTATGGCTTTCCATTCAAAATTCTTTAGTGGATTACCATCACCTGTAGATCAAAATTCAAATTCCTTGTCTAGAGAGTAAAGATTCCCCATATGTTAACCACGAACAATCTAACGATGACAACTGCTGTGAACAGCTCTCATCCTCAGAGCTCTTCCTGCACACACTGTTTGAATTTTTCTTTGTTGACTCTCAGACTTGCCATTAAGAATGCCTAAAGCACTTTAAAGTCAGGTACCATGGTCATGAGAGAGTAAAGGACAATGAGTGAGTTCATTCCCATAATAATGCAATGCTTTTTTGGTCGGCCCTGGACAAAGCTTTGAATTTTTTTAAACATTACAGTCTGATTTTAGTAATTCTGCCTTTCCTTATAGATCTGTCTTGAGTACTAATATATCCCTGATAAATTGGACTATAGGTTCAAGCCATATCAGTGAGATCCCGGGGGATGAGACATCTTTTCCATATAAACAAAACAACACTGTGATATATATAAAAAAAAAAAGTGGAAATGTGTTATTTCTCCTTCCCGAGTAAATACACCAAGGGATGGCAAGAGCTAATTTGCTGTGTTCACATTTCTCTGTATCAGGAAGTGAGTGCCAAGAAGAGTTGGACAGAATAAANCATTTCTCTGTATCAGGAAGTGAGTGCCAAGAAGAGTTGGACAGAATAAATAAAAACACTAATGGATTTTTTTAACATGATTTTATTCTATTATCTCTGCTGAAAATTAAACTCTTTGAAGAGTCAGGAATATATTTATGAGTAAGTAAAATTACATAAAGTCACAGTTTGTATAAATAACTACATGGATATTATAAATCTGCTAGAGGAAATTATGGTCTCCAAACCTCTCACATTATCAGGATGTGAAGATATTTCTTGGGAAAAGGTATTCACAAAGGTATTCCTTTTGAATTATGGGGGTCCTGAGAAACGGAAAAATGTATTACTTGTGATTTAGAACAGCCAGAATACCTCACATAGCATCTTCGACACAGTTGGTATTTAGTGTAAAATAAA
>NW_023195304.1:0-654 GCF_002007445.2 Ailuropoda melanoleuca
TCTGTACTGGGGCCTTGGTTTGCCTGGGAGGTTCCATTATTTACAGTCTGACCAGGTAGTGTCTTGTTAAGTGATATAGTGACAGAGTAAGTTTGGAGTTGTGCAGCTCTGTGTTTGAATTCTGCCTCTGCCTCTTGCAAGTTACTTGGCCCCTACAGAGACGTGGTTTTATTACAAAATAGGGATGATAATGTCTACCTCACAGGGTCATTGTGAGTGTGAAACAAGGTTGTGTGTGTAAAGTGCCAAGAATAATACCTGAAACAGAGTGACATCAATAGATGGGAAAGAAGAGACATTTTACTACTCCCTTTACCTCTTTATCCAATCCTTCTTGGAGGGAACCCTGGGCTGGAATCAGTTCTGGGTCCAGTTCCAGTTCTTCACTAATTTTAAAACATTAGGCAGGCAAATGACAACCTCCCTGGCCGTTGGTAACCTCNGTTGGTAACCTCATCTGCAATTGGGTATGATGATCTCCTTGTACCCTCTGGTTCTAAATTCTGTGATTCTTCTGTAATACCTTGTGGCTCTTGGCCTTCCACTCTCCTTCCAGGCCGGCCACCTCCTATGCTATCTCTGAGGGTAGCATTGTGTCAGGCAAAAAGACAAAGCAACAGACAGTTTTAACTTTTAATCCTATCTTTTGGAGAA
>NW_023195305.1:0-1380 GCF_002007445.2 Ailuropoda melanoleuca
AATCACCCTTGACTTTCTTCTCCAATCCCTGTTGGTCTTCTCCATCCTATGCTCTCACTAGTCCTTTAAAATAATCTCTGTTTCAAGAAAGGCTTTTCCAGTCCTGTCCATCTGACCCAGACCCCCTCAACATTCCAACTGTGTATGTATACATACATGTGTCTGTTTGGTTTCTTCAACTAAATTTTTATGTCACTGAAAGAACAGATTTATTTATTTCATATTCCTCTATCCTCCAAAGTATCTCATACAGGTGGTAAACACATAGAACTACACCACAGGAGCTTCCTGATTTCTCATATAAAATACCTTAGCATTGAAACAGAGGTCAATGAGTATGTGCAGATGGACAGTCAAGGTCAGGTCCTGGGGTCAGGCTGGTCATACTATCCTAATAAAATGAAACAACTTAAGTAAAAACAAGCCATTTTCAATGGAAATACAACTCTGGCAGGAAGAAATGCTATCTTCACCCCTACTGTTCTACTCTTTCCAAATCACGGCTGCTAAACTGATATGCCTCTTGGCACAATGATAGAATATCCATTCATATTCATAGCCAATAAACTGAAAATAAGCCTTGGTTTAGTTCAAAGAAGACAGAAAGTAGAATGTATGTGTCACCTGGAAATTCTCTTCTGAGGGGTATGTGTTGTTTCCCCACATCTAACTAACCCAGGAGCCTGAACAGGTAGGACCTCTCAGAGGAAGGCTGGGTGTGAGAATGAGAGGTTCAGGGAGGGAAAGCTGTGCTTCTCCATGTTCATGTCATAAGGTATAAACTGTTACACAAGGAAAAGCCACCTGACTCTACATGTTATGACATATAACACAGTCAGAAGGAAGAGGCTTCCATTTGTGTGCTAGTGAATTCTCCAACTCTNAGGCTTCCATTTGTGTGCTAGTGAATTCTCCAACTCTCTGGACCCAGTGGAGCTACTCACCCATCTTGGTCTTTACACAGGTGACAGCTCTAGTCCTTTCCAGATTGGAATTCGGTTAGAGCCAAACTAGCTAATTAACTGAGTCAGAAGATTGGTTCCAAAAATCTCAGGTCTTTCTAAATAAGTTAACAGTTAACCGTTATTTCATAGTAAATTTCTCCTTTCTCATTTGATTAGATAGTGCCAAATAAATCAGATTCTAAATTAAATTTATGAGAAGAGAGTAAGATCTTGTCTGCTATGCAGTACATCTGATCAATCATGTAGGTGATGATCGGTGGCAAAATGATTAATTAATAGTGCTGAACAAGGTAAATGAGTTTTAACTTCTTGCTATAATTTCTCTAAAATTCCTGTTTCATACTGAAAAAGGCAGTATCTAGGAAAATAATGAAGAGGATATCAGGTGCTTGTTCTCCCTCCAACTTTTTTTTTT
>NW_023195306.1:0-1399 GCF_002007445.2 Ailuropoda melanoleuca
ATATATTGCAATGATATATTTGATAAGGGGTTCACCTCCAAAATATATAAAGAACTTATACAACCAAAATAATAAGGCAAGGCTGTGAAGAAAAAGGAACACTTGTGCACCGAATGCAAGCTGGTACAGCCATTGTGGAAAACAGTATGGAAGTGCCTCAAAAATTAGAAACAGAATTACCATATGATCCAGTAATTCTACTACTGGGTATTTACCCAAAGCAAACAAAACACAAAGTCAAAAAGATATGTGTACCCCTCTGTTTATTGCAGTATTATTTACAGTAGCTAAGATATGGAAACAGCCCAAGTATCCATCAATAGATGAATGGATGAAGAAATTGTATACATATACAATGGAATATTACTCAGCTCTAAAAAACAATGAAATCTTGCTATTTGCAACAACATGGGTGAATGTACAGTGTATAATCCAAGTGAAATAAGTCAGTCAGAGAAAGACAAGTACCATATGATTTCATATGGTTGCTAAATTTCTAAGTATTATAAGCATGTTCAATGCAAGAGGAAGTGTTAAGATATAGAGTCAGCTTAATGTGGCACTTCCTGTGAGGAAAACATTTAAAAAGGATTTTCCATATGTGGAATTTAAAAAACAATAAAAAGAAAAAAAGAGACAAAAAACAGACTCTTAAATATAGAGAACTGGTGGTTGCCAGAGGGGAGATCGGTGAGTGGATGGGTAAAATAGGTGAAACTGATTAAGAATATACTTATGATGGGGGCGCCTGGGTGGCACAGCGGTTAAGCGTCTGCCTTCGGCTCAGGGCGTGATCCCGGCGTTATGGGATCGAGCCCCACATCAGGCTCCTCTGCTGTGAGCCTGCTTCTTCCTCTCCCATTCCCCCTGCTTGTGTTCCCTCTCTCGCTGGCTGTCTCTATCTCTGTCAAATAAATAAANGGAGGGGAGATCGGTGAGTGGATGGGTAAAATAGGTGAAACTGATTAAGAATATACTTATGATGAGCACTGAGTAATGTACAGAATTGTTGAACCATTATATTGTATACTTAAAACTAATATAATACTCTATGTCAATTATACTTGAATTTAAAAATAAATTAAATTTTTTAAAACTGTGAGCAATTTTTTCTTTGATTCTCTCACTTTCCCTTCATGATAACAAATGTTTGCCAAAGTTCCAAGTATTATAAGTCTGTTTGATGCAAGAGGAAGTGTTAAGACTCAGAGTCAGCTTAATGTGGCCCTTCCTGTGAGGAAAGCATTTAAAAAGGACTTTCCATAAGCCCAATAATCAAAGTTGAATTTCTTTATAACAGGAGTCTGAGGAAAACTTTCTAACCATGAATCAAAAGTCACATGTAGTAGAGAATTGAGAAATTTGAGACTATTAAAAGACAAGAGTAAAATTTTTCATA
>NW_023195307.1:0-201 GCF_002007445.2 Ailuropoda melanoleuca
ATGGAAATCAGTAATTATAGTGTTTTCTTGCAGAATATTGCTCTGGTCTTTCTGATGTTTTAAATAACATGGCATTGTCAGAGTCTTTGAATATTTAGAGTGAAAAGAGTCTTAAATGCCATCGTTTAATTAAAGATTTTATTTATTTATTTGACAGAGAGAGAGAGAGCACAATCAGAGTGAGTGGCAGGCAGAGGGAGA
>NW_023195307.1:241-684 GCF_002007445.2 Ailuropoda melanoleuca
GAGCCCAATGCGGGGCTCAATCCCAGGACCCTGGGATCATGACCTGAGCCAAAGGCAGATGCTTAACCAACTGAGCCACCCAGGCACCCCTAAATACCATCTTATTAAACTTCTTATTTCACATATGTTTGGGAAGACTTTCAGGAAAATCTTCCTATGTGTGATCCAAAGTTCTCTAGAAACACCGTGTAAGAAGTTTTTCTTTTTATGGGAAGTAGATGATATAAAAATGATCAGATTAAGCAGAATAAGCCAGAGTTCACTTGCCTGTGTTAAGAAATCATGAAATATCTAAAGATCTTTTGTTGAGATTTTTTTTTTCTTTTCGTTAATTATGCTTTGTTGAAAGGTTCTTTGTCGAAGCCCTGGCCGGAACTTGAAATTGTAATTGATAGGGAAAAGGGGGAGTAAAACCTTTTGATCTCTGTCTCTTGGTGTTACAC
>NW_023195308.1:0-1307 GCF_002007445.2 Ailuropoda melanoleuca
AGATGAAATTGTCATCTCTAATGTCACTGAAGATGTATGGGAAATTTTTCCATAATTTCCAAACTCATATTAATATCCTATATAGACACAAATACACAAATAGATAATCTCCATTTCCCATTTTATTTGTGTCTTTGGTATTTCTGCATTTATAGGCCCTAAAGTATAGTGACCCTGACAAGAGAGTTTCATTCCTATCATGTGTAACAGTTCACAGATAAACAGGTGGTCTGTAAACCAAGAGTACTAATCAAAGTCCTTAAAGCGCAGAAAGGGGGAGAAAATAAAACAAAACATACCCTTGACCTCAAATTCTGTTTCCAGCAAACATATTCAATGATTAAAAACAAAAAAAGCTGTACCTTAAGAAGAGCATCCCATTGTTCTATCAGCAGATAGCTTCTGGCATATCATACAATGCAGTATGTGATAAGACCAATTAATTCCAAGGTTGTATTTCCACTCCCTTATCTCAATTGTGCAAAATAGATCTCTTTATACAAGGAGATTCCTTGCAGAATTCTGTGTTGGTGGAGCAAACATTTTGTAAGGCTTTTGGGAATGTATCTGGTGGAGGTCCTACAGCCAGGAAAGGGGAGTCAATACCTAAAATGTATGTCAGTTACAGTCAAGATGAATCATGTCTCTTACAGATTCGAAAAAGTCCAAGAATAGCAACTTGCCATTAAATGCCTGGCCAGTTACCTTGAAGTACAGTACCATGTCAAGGACTCAATTGTTCCCTGTAGCTAGAAGACTGAACATTGACTAGACGGGTAGCTAGATAAGCCTTATTTGACTGGGATTCCATGGTGTTGGGCCCATGCATCACTCCACCTCTGCCACTACAGCTATTCTGTTCTTAAGTCTATCCTGTTCCAAAGGGATGGCTGAACACAGACACTGGCTGATGTCAATGGGCTACTAGTAAATCTACATGGTTTAATGCCTCTTTTTTGGTGAATGCTCTCTGAGGGGCATTGAAATGTCATACAAAGGCCTATGTTATGCACATGCCTCAGCTCCCAACTGCTTTGTCTCAGATTTTTCGATCTTTTTCCTTCAAGGCTTCTATCAAACCAAGCAAGCCATTAGCTATTGCTTACGTAGCTGTATATACACTTGTCATGAACCTTTTCTATTTCCATAAAAAGTAGATGACAAGGTCAAAAGATCTGACTTGCAGGTGAATTTACAATCACCACTATCTTTCTGAGCCATTTCTGAGTGGGGTTGTTGTAAAACAACAGTCAGTTTTAAGTTTGAACCTATGTTTTAAGCTGAGGACTCTAGAAAGAAAGGTCATC
>NW_023195309.1:0-2431 GCF_002007445.2 Ailuropoda melanoleuca
TATAAGAGTGCAGAAGAAAAAGCAGGGACTTTGGAGACTAAGTGCCCTGGGGATGAATCCTGGCTCCGTCCTTAATTTACCCATGGCTTTGGCAAACCACCCCTCCTCTTTAAAAAAAAGGAATGATAATTGTTTTTGTAAAAGAAGAAGAAGAAGAAGAAGAAGAAGAAGAAGAAGAAGAAGAAGAAGAAGAAGAAGAAGAAGAANGAAAAGAAAAGAAAAGAAAAGAAAAGAAAAGAAAAGAAAAGAAAAGAAAAGAAAAGAAAAGAAAAGAAAAGAAAGAAATTATTTTTAAAGTCCAGAAACATAATAGGGGTTCATTACATGGTGACTATTAACTCTTATAGTGAAAAGATCGTAGATTCTGAATCAGGCAGACCTAAATTCAAATTCTGACTGTTCCTCTACTGTGAGTTTAGGTAAGTTATTTACTCTCCATCTGCTTCCTCATAGGCAAAAGAAAGAAAATAACTGCATTGATGGGTTGTTTTGTAAGAATCAGTGCTAATATGTGGAAATTGCCTAGAAATTGGTCAAAGCGGGGCGCCTGGGTGGCTGTTGGTTAAGCATCTGCCTTCGACTCAGGTCGTGATCCCAGGGTCCTGGGATGAGTTCCGTGTTGGGCTCCCTGCTCAGCCAGAAGCCTGCTTCTCCCTTTCCCTCTGCCCCTCCCCCTGTTCATGTGTGTGCTCCTCTCTCTCTCTCATTCTTGCTCTCACTCTTGCTCTCACTCTCAAATAAATAAATAAAAAATCTTTAAAAAATAAATAACATTTATTATAATAAATAAATAAATAATAGAATAAATAAACTGGTCAAAGCTTGACCAATGATAGTTTCTATTTTTCTAACATCCCTGTTGTTATTATTCTTCCCTGCTCTCCAAAATAAAAAAAACAATATCAAAAATAATTGAGGGGATGGATGCCAAACTGTTGATGAGGTAAGGGTGAAGGTGGGGAGGGAGAGAGCTTGGAGAGCTCTCAATATCTACAATTGGTATTTAGGTATTGTTTGATTTTTCCAGCTTTTGATTTATATCTGAAATGAAAAAGCAGTATAATATTAAAACTTTAAAAATATGAAAGCTTATTAACTACCCACAAAGAATTTTTCAAATATTGATTAAACCATAATAAAATAAAACTGCAAATGATTGGGACACAGCTTAGTGTTTGAGTCTTTGCCATCATTGTATTGTTTTCATGTTACATTATTAGAGAAGTTAAAACCTCAACAAAGTGTACACACACACACACACACACACGCACTTTACCTAGATTGAGATGGGAACCTATCTTTAGTCCCTCTTTACTCCTAAATTTAAAACAAAACATGATCTATATTTTGCTTATTTTAAATGTAATTCTTTTTGATTATCAAGATAGATACTAATCATCATTTCTCATATTGTAGACCATGTTTTAGACAAAATTTTGAGACCTTCCTCATTATTCCTCAGCATTTCTTTAAAGAATAAAATTAATTAATTACATTAAATTGTAGCCCAAAACTGACCTGATGGCTTGTCAGCAACTTTGGAATGATTTCTTAAATAACCCAGGCTGGCTTTTCTTTCAACACCGAANCTTTCTTTCAACAACGAACTTTAGGCGCACCTAGGTGGCTCAGTCGTTAAGTGTCGCCTTCGGCTCAGGTCATGATCCCAGGGTCCTGGGATCAAGCCCTGCATCGGGCTCCCTGGGAGCCTGGTTCTCCCTCTCCCTCTCCCACTCCCCCTGCTGGTGTTCCCTCTCTCGCTGTGTCTCTCTCTGTCCAATAAATAAATAAAATCTTAAAAAAAAAAAAACGAACTTTAGTCTGTCGTTAAGCCCACCTATACTGGAATTTAAATTTGAAGGGGAGGGATTTTAAAACTATATTTAAAGTATAAAGCCGTATGGAATGTTCTGGATACATGTCCTCGCATTACATTCTCCCAAAATTTAGTGGAAATTGTTCCTGTTCCATACGTATAATAGCCATAGAAATGGTCATTTTGTGCAGCATTACCTTCCCTCAAGGAATGGGTGTCTGCCAATGACAATTAGGTCAATCAGTGACCCAAAATTTTGGATCTGGAAGTCACTCTGTCTCTAAGAGTCTGAATTATAACATATTGGCTTCCGGGTGTTGTTGGCAGCCAATTTCTGTTATGTAGACTGAGGAGCTAGAGAAAGAAAAACTTGTAAGATGTATAGATGAGACTCAGAGAAGATTGAGACTTTGAAGAACCCTGAGGGCAAGACAGCACTCTCCCTGGAATCTATGTGTCATTCCCATACCTCTTTAATAAGTTCTCCTTTGTGCTTAAATTAGTTTGAGTTGGGATTCTCTTACATGACATCAAAAGAACATTAACTAATATAAAAATGATAACAGTTCCTAATATACCCATAATAGGTTTATTTCCAGTTTCTAAAATTTTCTG
>NW_023195310.1:0-1039 GCF_002007445.2 Ailuropoda melanoleuca
TCCTGGGATAAGACCAAATTCCTTACTACACAGAAGCAAATATAGTAGCTATTCTGTTTAAATGGTCTTAAAAAGCAAAACACAAGAAAGTGGGCTCCAATTTTGTTTTATTTATTTATTTTTTGAGAGAGAGAGAGAGAGAGAATGAGAGTGCTCAAGGGGAGTGCTCAAGGGGCAGAGGGAGAGAGAGAGAGAATCTCAAGCAGACTCCCCGCTGAGCATGGAGCCAGACTGGGGCTCGATTTCAGAACGCTGAGAACATGACCTGGGCTGAAACCAAGAGTCAGACACTTAACTGACTGAGCCACCCAGGCGCCCCCAGTGGGCTCTAATTTTAAAGAAAGCTTCATGTTTTCTGCTCTGTGATGACACAGAAGGAAGGGGCAGAGGCCTGGGTGGTGGACTCCATCCCTGACTGATGCATGGCCCACGGTGGAGTTGACCATAGCCACAAGTCCACGGTGACCGGAAAGGGTGGTCACACCTGCAGTGCTGAAGGGCATATGGGGAAACACATGGTTCCAATGACCAGGACATGTTCCAAGTCCTTTGGATTCAGTGAAATCAGGCTTCCGGATTCTCCCACCTTCCTTTTCTGTATCTCCTGCCTGGTGTCCAGGGNCTATCTCCTGCCTGGTGTCCAGGGCCCTCTCAGCTGCTTTCCCAAGGCAGTGGCCCCAAAACCCCAGGATTACAGCTCTTTCTTTGCCACAGCCTGCTCCATGGACACACCCGTGCCCACAGTCCAATCAGCCGCCGGCAAGCGTTGTAGTCAGCTATACTAATGCATAATTCACTCGAATCAGGTGCGTCCCCTGCAAATTCTGTTCTGTTTCCAGGGAAAGAGAGTCAAAGTAAGACTTCAGAGTGAGTTACAGTCGGGGACTAGGTGGTGAAAGTTGCCAAAAGCAGGAAAGCTAATCTGTTATTTTAAACAACTTGATGCAAACGTGGTCAGCAACCCTGGGTTGAAGAGCAGGAAATTAAACAGCATAAATGAGTCAGGTGGAGAGGAAATGAGATCTAATTGGAAATAGAC
>NW_023195311.1:0-2412 GCF_002007445.2 Ailuropoda melanoleuca
ATTCATCTTGCACCACTTAAATTTTATGCCCATTGAACAGCAACTACCCTCTCCTACTTTCCTAATGATGGGATATAATTTCAGTATATGAACAGAACCCATTTATTTTTCTTTCTTAGCATGATGGATAGCTTTTTTTTCTGCATTTGAGCTCTTAAAGATAATATTGCATGTAGTTTTAACTACCTGTTAGATCTATAGAGTCCTAGAAATAAAATTGCTAGATAATGTGTTTGTTCATTTTTATTTTAAACAGACACAGAAAATTACCTCCCAAAAGCTTGTTAAATTAGCTAGACTATCAACAATACAATAGCTACATGTTTCCATTTGTTTAAATTACGGGAAATTTTATGTGGTCGTCATTCACCTTGGTAGTTTGAAATTTTGCAATTGGAAATAATGATCTTAGTTGTGTTAAGGTTAAAAACCAGCTTTTGCCCTCTTTTGCTCTGTTGGAAAACTCAGGGCAAATGAATTCTATGAACAAAACAACTAATTGAAAAATAACTTTTTGGTAACATTGAAATCTGCAGATTTAAGATTTAGAAAAAAATTAGATTTGGTACAAAAAATACTAATAGTGAAAGAATAGTGTCCAAAAACATATTAGCATTATGTTGACTAAAAATTAGTGAGAGGATTTAACCCAGACATAATTNTCATTTTTGTTGACTAAAAATTAGTGAGAGGATTTAACCCAGACATAATTTGGATTAAGAAATTTTCACCCACAGAAACTCTACTTGGTTGAAATAATGGTACCAAGGAAACTACAATGGTAAGAGTAATATTTTGCAAAAATTAATATGTTCTGTAGAAATGATCAAGAAATCAAATATTTGAAATTTATACAAAAGTAATCCATCCTGAGGAAAATTATTTCAATGACATCACCGGAATAAACCAGGAACATATAATGATGCCATTAAAAAAAAAAAAGATCGAGAGTGAAATTGGCTTAATTTCACTGGGGGAATACACAGTTTCACTGAAAAAGCGTTACATCGATTTTGGTATAAATCTGATTGAAATGTTTGCATCCATCATCAAGACCCCAAAGAATATTTGGACTAAAAATGAAATGGTAAGTAGATAAAAGGTGTTCAAAACTTTGGACTTACAACTTGGGAAAAGAAAACAATGCCTACTCTGCCCCCTCAATGGGCATTTTCCTCTGCTCCCTTCAGCCTTCTGCACAAAGAAGCAGATGTCTNTTTCCTCTGCTCCCTTCAGCCTTCTGCACAAAGAAGCAGATGTCTCAAGCACACAGTGGGCATAAAACTCAAGACATCAGAATTGGGCTGTGTTTACTGTTTTAATTCAACTTACCATTTATTATGCACTGAATTGTGCCCCTCCAAAATTTGTATGTTGAAGCCCTCACACCCCCCCATGTGACTGTATTTGGAGTAAAGGACCTCTAGGGAGATAGTTATTAAGGATAAATGAGGTCAAAAGTGAGGCCTTAAACCAACAGGACTGGTGTCCTCATAAGAGGAAAAGGCACCATAAATTGACACCCTTCTGTCTTTCCACCCCCATCCCATCTCTCCCTCCTTCTCCATGCATGCACAGGGAAGATGTCATATGAGGACAAAGCAAGAACTCAATCATCTACAAGCCAGGAAGAGAGGACTAGAAACCAACTCTGATAGCACCTTGATCTTAGACCAGCCTCTTAAGCTGTGAGGAAATAAATTTATGTGTTTAAGACACCCCAGTCTGTGAAATTTTGTTATGGTAGCCCGAGCAAACTAACACACTATTCTAAGACCTCTTTTCTGTCTTGCTAAAGCTTACAGACATTTCTGTTCCTTCTATATAATTCTTCCTCTTTGTTAATGCCCCAGTTCCTAAAGAAAACTTCCTCTCTCACATATCCCTGCTTAGCAATTTTCTATAACCTTCGGCCCAAGGTAAGCATTCCAAAGTCTCTGGAAAATTAGGCTGATTGAGTGCTACCACAACTCTGAACTACAAACATGCAGTTACTCTGAGTTTTGTAGCCAAAGTGAAAGAACCGGGTCCATATGACAGAGATGGGAGCACAAAGATATGTGTAGTCTAAGAAGAAGTGTCATGGAAACCAAGCATCTATAAAGTTGTCTTGTATATAAGCATTTAGGTAGTTTAAAATTCTGTGATATCATCACTCAGAACTTTAAAAAAAAGATATTATATCTCCCTTTATCACAGAAAAACTGATGAAAGCAAAGTAGAATCCTAACGGAAAGTTATCTGTGGTAATCAAGAAAACATGAACATAAAAACTCCCGCAACATCAAAATTCTAAAGAAAAAGGATTTCAATTCACTTACCACAAGTTGATCTCTATTTCTACAAGGTTGAGGTAGAAAATATTGAAATGAAAATATAAATATGATCATATCTAAGCAAATATAGGGTTAT
>NW_023195312.1:0-1652 GCF_002007445.2 Ailuropoda melanoleuca
TCATCAAACTTTACATCAAAAACCAGGGATGTACTGTATGGTGACTGACATAATATAATAATAAAAAAAAATCTAAAAAAAAAAAAATTAGGGGACATGATATCAATTTCTTTCCACCAGAGGGCACCATAGACTACAATGCCGCANAATCTAAAAAAAAAAAAAATTAGGGGACATGATATCAATTTCTTTCCACCAGAGGGCACCATAGACTACAATGCCGCAACCATGCTTGAGGGCCTGGGTGCATAGACACAATTATCTAAAGCAGTGATTTGTAAGTTTTATATGTTTGTACCAANAACCATGCTTGAGGGCCTGGGTACATAGACACAATTATCTAAAGCAGTGATTTGTAAGTTTTATATGTTTGTACCAAGGCTAGACTTTTAAGATCAGCAAATGGGCGTTATCGATTTTTCAATAAGGAAGGATTTATAGTAGAGACACTAATATGACTCTATACCTTCCTGACATTTTACCCTCCAGATGGGGGAGAAATATGATAACAGGAGCAATCTTACATTTCCATCTGTATTTCCATAGGGTTATTTATTTAGAAATTGGCTGATGGAAAACTGTTTGCTACAAGAACCCCATGACAGAGTCCACCTACAATTCTGCTGTTGGGATTCATCTGGGACAAGTATTTGGAATTGTGGGTTCTGTGAAATTGTCATAGGTTCTAATTTCCAAAGGAAGCTACGAGGAAGCAAGGCCCTGTCTCTCCAGAAGTTTCTCTAGTTCTTAGCAGTTATGCATATCCATTCACTTCCAGCCCAGTGAGAAATCTCTGCCTTGTTCAGGGAGGAGGATGCCCCCTCTTACTGTCTATTGAAAATCCAGGCTTTACCCTGAGTCTCCGACAATCAATGCTTGCAAGCCGCCCTTTAGTTTTCTCCAAATGCTGGGCCTGGAAAGACAGATTTACTTGTACTCCTTTTATACTCTGATGGGCAAATTTTATGAGCTGAAAGCTCGCTTGCAGGCTCCTGCGAGTGTTCAATAAGCCAAAGTGCGTGTGAAGTATAACCCCCACGGCTGCTTTCTACTGGCTGATGAGGGCTGAAAGAGTGCATTTGAAAATGGAGCGCCATTTGAAATTCATGGGCTGGCTGGGATCACAGCTGATCATAATTTCTCATGTGAAAATGTGATTTCCCTCCCTCTGTTTCTTCTTGTTAGGCTACTGAGGAGTATTAAGTGTGCCTCCCAGCCTGTGACAAAGGACTTCAGCTGTGGTGATGCTGGGAGAAAAAATTAAAAGTAACAAAGGCTTCAGGTTTCCAGACTCTGAGTTCTTAGACTTTGCAAGGGAAGGCTTTCAGGCGTTCGGAATGATGAATTCTACATGGGGGAAAAAGCCAATGCCTCCGCACTGTTTAAGCCATGCCCCAATTTTGGTAATTGTTTCCACAGTCACTTGGGATAATAATGTGAGCTTGTACCTAACAATTGTCTCGTAGAGTTAATGTAGCTTTTCAGCTGGGTGAGCATCTGAGGCCTAAACTACACCCCCACCTTGGGGCGCCTGGGTGACTCGGTCATTAAGCGTCTGCCTGCAGCTGAGGGCGTGATCCTGGCGTTCTGGGATCGAGCCCCACATCAGGCTCCTCCACTGGGGGCCTGCTTCTTCCTCTCCCACTCCCCCT
>NW_023195313.1:0-721 GCF_002007445.2 Ailuropoda melanoleuca
AGAGAAGACCAAAATAAATGGACAGACATGCCATGTTCATGAATTTGAAGATTCAACATAGTAACAAGATCAGTTTTCCCCAAATTGATGCATATGTTTAATGCAATTCCTTCCAAAATTCAAGCACGTCTTTTGTAAATGTAGACAAAATTATTCTATAAAGTGGAAATGGAAAGAAAAACAAACTAGAATAGCTAAAAATTTTGAAAAAGAATAGAGAAATCATTATTTCATTTCAAAACATATTACATAGCTACAGTGTTTAAGACTATGGTATTGGTATGGTATCAGAGACACAGATCANTATGGTATCAGAGACACAGATCAATAGAGTAGAGCACACAGAAATAGCCCTGAACAGCTAAGGCCAACTGATTATTGGCAAAGGTGCAATAGCAATTCAGTGGAGAAAGGGTAGTCTTTTTTAACACATGGTACTACAGCAATGGCGTATCCAAAGGACAAAACGTGAACTGTGACCTAAACATACCTAGAAATGGATCATTAATTCAAAATGGATCATGAACTTAAAACATAAAGCTATAACACTTTTTTTAATATGTAGGAAACACTGTGGAGACTGACGACTAGGAAAAGTGCTTAGATGACACCAGGATCACTGTAATGGAAATAATATATTGGATCCTATCAAATTTAAAACTTCTACCTGTAAAAGTCCTTGCTACAAGGTTAAAATACAAATTACAGACTGGGAGAAAAT
>NW_023195314.1:0-647 GCF_002007445.2 Ailuropoda melanoleuca
AGAGTCTGCTCGGGATGTTTGGCTTGAATCCCCCACTCACCACGGGGTGTCGCCGAGTTCCCTCCTTCGCCCTCTTGTCACAGAACATGTTTGCCCCGTCTGTCGTCTTGCACAGATGTGCAAACAGTAGGCACTCTGTGTATTTTCTGGGCTGTGGAAGCAATGCACCCCAGCCAGGGACGGAGGGCTTTCCCCCTGAGTCATGCAAAGTCCGGAGCGCAGGGGCCCCACTGGTCAGAGCGCATGTGGGCCGTTCCTGGCAGCCCTGGCCCCCTGAGCTCTCGGGAAGGGGCTGCTCCCGGGAAGGAGGCACGCACTGGGTCCCCTCCAGTGCTGGGCATGACTTCCATGCGCTTGTCCCCGAGCCCGGCTCGGGGTGAAGGGTTCTAAGGGGGTCTGTGGGGCCTTCAGCCGCTGCAGAGCCCAGATGAAGGCGCAGGACCAGAAGCCTGGGTGCTGGTCGCTCAGTGATGCGAACCCGCTCTCCTCACAGAGGGGGCACANAAGGGGGCACACATCACCTCAGGGGCGGGGGCCGAGGGTGTCAGAAGCCCCTCGGATGCATCCCCGGGCTTCGTTCACATCTCCCCCATCTTCCTCCCAAGAATCTTCTTCCTTCTGTGGGGACCACACTCAGCCCAGGGCTC
>NW_023195315.1:0-722 GCF_002007445.2 Ailuropoda melanoleuca
GAGCACAGGATTAAAAATCTTGGTTAGGTCCAGATTAGCTGAATTTGGATTTCTATTTCTGGCCTTTGGAACAGAGAAGCCATGTCATCAGAAACTTAGTTTCCTTCCCCGGGGGAAACCAGTGTTACTAGTTTCTTGTCTGTCTTTCCAAATATATTCTGTGATTGAAATACTTAGAAATACTCATTTGAAAGCCATGTCTGGTAGATCTGAGTGGAAATGGCCTAGGGGTAGGGACACAGATTCAGGAAAGGAGTGTCCTGGGTCCATAGTGGACACTGGGGATGGAGAGAGGAGAAGTGAAGCTGGAGCAGTATTTGATAGGACTTGGCTGGCAGTTGATTGGACTGGGGATGGGGAGGTGGGGGTGAGTGTTTGGGGTAGAGGGAGGAAAGACCAGTAGCCAGGAGGACAGTATGTCCTCAATGTGATTGGGGCTGCTGCAGGAAAAGCATGTGTGGGGCAGATAACAAGGACAGCTTGGGGTTGGCTGCATGTGAGGCACCAGAGGGAGTCCTGTGGGGCTGCCGCTGGGAACCTTATCACAGGATGTGCGGTCAGGTTCNACCTTATCACAGGATGTGCGGTCAGGTTCTGCAGTGTAGATGTAGCAGATTGCGTTCCCTTCCCTTCCCTTCCCTTCCCTTCCCTTCCCTTCCCTTCCCTTCCCTTCCCTTCCTTCTTCCCTTCCCTTCCTCTTTCTTTCTTTCTTTCCTTTCTTT
>NW_023195316.1:0-1025 GCF_002007445.2 Ailuropoda melanoleuca
AGAGTGGATGACAGAAAAATTTCCCCCAAAATGAACCTGAAAATTTAATATAAATTGACATCAGGCAATTTTTTTTTTCCTTTTGACTTGCATTATCATCATGCTAGGCTATTAAGAGGCTAATAATAATGTTAATGGGCTTTATTATTTTTTATTTCATTTTAAAATTTTTATTTACATATTTTATTGTTGTTTTTAAATAATACTTTATTGAGTGCTTACACAGTGTTTAATTATTGTGTTACATGCCATATAAACACTGATTCATTCACCCTCATAATCAAAATAATTAGCCTCATTTTAGAGATAAAAAAGTTAAGGCTTAGAGGGAACAAATAACTTCTTCATTGTTATATAGTTACAGTTACTAATGGCAGAACCAAAGTTCAAATCCAGGTGTGTCAAATGCTCAGCCTGACACTCCCAGCCTTCACCTTATACTGCTTCTGTTCAGTTCCAGACTTTCTCATTCTGGAAACTGGGAAGAAATGTGAATCCTTGGGCCCCTTTCCAGGGTTTGTGACAGGGCAGGCTGGGGATGGAGACCAGAAATCTGTGACCTCCAGGTAATTCTCTTCCGTATCATTGCTTTAGGAAATATATTTATTAAAAGAAACACTATAATTTAAAAGGTTTCATATGGGTTCTAGTAATGATTTTGTTTTTCAACTAAGTTTAAAATAGTCTTTATAAGACAAGACAGAAAATAGAAAAATTTCAAGACAATTATTCCTTTTAACTCCACCATCCAAAGGTAGCTATTTTTCATACTTTGANATCCAAAGGTAGCTATTTTTCATACTTTGATATGTTTCCTTCTTTTTAATGTATAAGTATACACTTTTTAATCGTCTCCTCTAGGCCGTCTACAATAGTGTTCTATATACGATGTTGTATCATGATTTTCATATTTAATGTTGCATTATAAATAGCTGTAATATTATCATATAGGTTCTTATAAAATTTGCATTTGTCAGGGTGTTCTAGCTGTACAAAAACATGAACCAACTGGAACTAGCTTTTAT
>NW_023195317.1:0-925 GCF_002007445.2 Ailuropoda melanoleuca
GACTTATTTTGCTCAGCATAATACCCTCGAGGTCCAACCATGTTGTTACAAATGGCAAGATATCATTTTTTTGATGGCTGCGTAATATTCCATTTTGTGTGTGTGTGTGTGTGTGTGTGTGTGTGTACCACATCTTCTTTATTCATTCATCTGTCAGTGGACATCTGGGCTCTTTTCATAGTTTGGCTATTGTGCACATTGCTGCTNTGTGCACATTGCTGCTGTAAACATTGGGGTGTAGGTGCCCCTTCAGATCATCACATTTGTATCTTTGGGGCAAATACCCAGTAGTGTAATTGTCAGGTCATAGGGTAGCTCTATTTTCAACTTTTTGAGGACACTCCATACTGTTTTCCAGAGTGGCTGCACCAGCTTGCATTCCCACCAACAGTGTAGGAGGGTTCCCCTTTCTCTGTATCCTCTCCAACATCTGTTGTTTCCTGACTTACTAATTTTCAAAAGCTGATTCTTTGAAAAGATCAATAAAACTGATAAACCTTTAGCCAGAATGACCATGGATATAAGATAGAACTCAAATTACCAATATTAGGAGCGAAAGAGAGAACATCACTGCCGATGCTGTGAACACCTAAGGGACAAGAAGGGAATATGGTCATGCATAACATTATGCTTCTAGACTTGACAATTTAGATAAAATGGGTGAATTCTTTGAGAGACACAAATGACCAAAGCTCACTCAAGAAGAAACAAATGACTGAACGGTCCTAGGTCTTAAAGAAATTGAATTCATATTTGACATTTTTCTAAGAAAGAAAACTTTGGGCTCAGATGGGTTCAATGCTATATACTACAAAATATTTTAAAGAAGAAATAGTACCAGCTCTACACAAACGTCTCTAGGAAATGAAAACGAGGGAGGACCTCTCAACTTATTGAATCAAGCCATCCTCATTCTTTTTTTTTT
>NW_023195318.1:0-544 GCF_002007445.2 Ailuropoda melanoleuca
CCGCCATCGCGAAGGCTGCGCCCCCTCTAAATGCTTTTGTGTTCAGCCGTTGTCAGTAATCATGGCTTTTCCGGACAGGAACCTGCAAGGCCATAACTATGGTCGTAAGACAGTGGGAACGTAATAAAGCAGCACCGTTTAGGGTCCAATGTGACAGCATGGGACACAGAAGTGTTTTCCGAGGGGCGCCTGGGTGGCTCAGTCGGTTAAGCATCTGAGTCTTGGTTTTGGCTCCGGTCATGGTCTCGGGCTGTGAGACGAAGCCCCATGTCGGGCTCTGTGCTCAGCAGGGAGCCTGCTTCTCTCTCTCTCTCCCTCTCTCTCCACCTCAGAGGCTCTGGCCATGAAAGGCATCAGCACTGTCTCTATGACCTTGGGCTNCACCATCAGGGCTGCAGGGCACCATGCGAGGGTCCATCTCCACGGGGCCTCCCAGCAGCTGAGGCCGCAGAGCCAACCTACCGCCCCCAGGAGCTTCAGAGCCAGAGAGGAAGAACATGCCGGGCACCCCCTGGGGGCAGAGTCCTTCCAGCCGAGCCGCATG
>NW_023195319.1:0-600 GCF_002007445.2 Ailuropoda melanoleuca
AGCTAAGCTTCTGTTAGCAAGCTCAAATACTTTTCAATTCAGAATATCAGATTCCTAAAGACGGCACCATCGGTCATCTTGACAGAAGACCAAGGACATCCCTTTCATTGGCCTTCCAATGGCATGGTCACCAGTTTAGGTTCCTCTGCCTGGCTTCTGAGGCCCTCTATAATCTGACCCCCTTTTTCTTATCCAAATCTATGCCCCGCATCCCACTTTCCAGCCTTCCTACTCCCCTCCTGCCAGGTTGACTCTCAACTGTCTGCATCACATGACGTGCTCGCATCTGCTCTGTTCCTATGTTGTGGGGCTTGTTCTACTGCCTGGATTCCTTTTTTCTTTTCTTTCGTCTGTGGGACCTCCGTTCACTGCTCTGAGTTCAGCCTCAGTCACTCCTCCGTGATCATCCCTTTCTGGACAACTCCAAGCCACACTGCTGTCCCCCTTCTTTCAATGTTTNATGTTTATGAGTATTTAAAAGCCCAGTAGAAAGGCATGTAGAATGCTCTAGTGACAACTTAAATACTCACGAATTATGCTCAACTGATTTTTAGAGAACCCTGAGTGATACTAATGTACAGCTGGAGTGGAGAATTTGCT
>NW_023195320.1:0-605 GCF_002007445.2 Ailuropoda melanoleuca
AGCTTACTCATCCCTCCCGTGTGATCACATGGAGTAAGTGAAGAGACACAGGTACTGTGTGGGCAGGAGGACGGGGACGTTCCCACGACTGAGTCCCTGCTGCCTCCCCTGCCATGTCTGAAGCCACGAGGACCTGGGCAGGCTGCGCGGAGGTCAGAGGCAGCTGCCCAAGGGCTCCGGCTGTCAGGCCAGGGCTGGGGCCATCTTCCCCACACCCAGTGCCCGGTGCCTCTCTGGGGCACGTCCAGGATTCAGGCAAAACAAGGGAGTGGCAGGCGTGACCCTGCACTGGCGAGTCTCCAGGAAGGGNCCAGGAAGGGTGAACCAGAATGCGCTCATCAGCACCAGGCACAGAAAAAACACGTACAGTTTAGTTCTAGATAAAGTAACACTCAGCTCTAAGAAACATGTTTTCTCGCAGTCTGAGATTCGAATCACGGGCGGCTGGAAGACCCTGTGCTGTGTGTCAGCCCCCGTGGCTCAAGTATTTAAACTGCATTCAGTTATATAATAAAATAAAGTAGTGTTTCCTACCATTATTTTATCTGGGTTCTAAGAAACAAAGACTTTAAAATCCCTACTGAATACTAAGCTCAGATAAAAGT
>NW_023195321.1:0-1370 GCF_002007445.2 Ailuropoda melanoleuca
AGAAGATTTGAACAGACACTTTCCAATGATGACATACGAATGACTAACAGGCACATGAAAAAATGTTCAAAATCATTAGCCATCACGGAATTTCAAATCAAAACCACACTGAGATACCACCTTACACTAGTTAGAATGGCAAAAATAGACAAGGCAGGAAACAACAAATGTTGGAGAGGATGTGGAGAAAGGGGATCCCTNTGTTGGTGGGAATGCAAGTTGGTACAGCCACTCTTGAAAACAGTGTGGCAGTCCCTTAAAAAGTTAAAAATTGAGCTACCCTATGATCCAGGCATTGCACTACTGGGTATCTACACCAAAGATACAGATGTAGTGAAGAGAAGGGCCATATGCACCCCAATGTTCATAGCAGCATTGTCCACAATAGCTAAATCATGGAAGGAGCCGAGATGCCCTTCAACAGATGACTGGATTAAGAAGATGTGGTACATATATACGATGGATTATTACTCAGCCATCAGAAAGAATGATTGCTCAACATTTGCAACAACATGGACGGCACTCGAGGAGATAATGCTAAGCGAAATAATCAGAGAAGGACAATTATCATATAGCTTCACTCATTTATGGAGCATAAGAAGTAGGAAGATCAGTAGGAGAAGAAAGGGAAGAAGAAAGGGGGGGTAAACAGAAGGGGGAATGAACCATGAGAGACTTTGGAATCTGGGAAACAAACTTAGGGCTTTAAACAGGGGGAATGCAATGGCTGGTGATGGGTATTAAGGAGGTCACATGTTGCATGATGCACTGGGCGTTATACACAAGTAATGAATCATGGAACTTTACGTCAAAAACTAGGGATGTAGTGTATGGTGACTAACATAATATAATAAAAATATTATAAAAAAATTTCATTTGCAATGATGTGCATGGAACTAAGGAATATTATGCTAAGTGAAATTAGTAGGTCAGAGAAAGACAAATACCAGGTGATTTCACTGATATGTGGAATTTAAGAAACAAAACAAAAGCGCATATAAGGAAAAAATAGAGAGGGAAGCAAACCAAGGAACAGACTCTTAACTATAGAGAACAAAGTGATGTTTACCAGAGGTGAGGTGAGTGGTGGGGATGCGTAAAATAGGACATGGGATTAAAGAGTGGACTTCTTGTGATGAGCATGGGGTGTTGTGTGGAACTGTTGAATCACTAAAGTGTACACCTGCAACTAATATTAAACTATATGTTAACTAACTGGAATTTTAAAAAAAAACTTTAAAGAAGAAGAAAAAAAAAAGAATTGAAAAATAATTGAAAAATTTAAAAAACCTGAAATAATAATAAAATATTAAAGAATAAAATTGGAAAGAATGCTATATCCTGTGGTCCCCAAGAATTGAAACTTTGCA
>NW_023195322.1:0-782 GCF_002007445.2 Ailuropoda melanoleuca
CCGCCATCGCGAAGGCTGCGCCCCCTCTAAATGCTTTTGTGTTCAGCCGTTGTCAGTAATCATGGCTTTTCGGGACAGGAACCTGCAAGGCCATAACGATGGTCGTAAGACAGTGGGAACATAATAAGGCAGCACCGTTTAGGGTCCAATGTGACAGCATGGGACACAGAAGTGTTTTCCGAGGGGCGCCTGGGTGGCTCAGTCGGTTAAGCATCTGAGTCTTGGTTTTGGCTCCGGTCATGGTCTCGGGCTGTGAGACGAAGCCCCATGTCGGGCTCTGTGCTCAGCAGGGAGCCTGCTTCTCTCTCTCTCTCCCTCTCTCTCCACCTCAGAGGCTCTGGCCATGAAAGGCATCAGCACTGTCTCTATGACCTTGGGCTGGCTCACCGTCAGGGCTGCAGGGCACCCGCAGCAGGACGGACGAACGTCTTGGAGGATCCAGCAGGGGGCACCATGCGAGGGTCCATCTCCGCGGGGCCTCCCAGCAGCTGAGGCCGCAGAGCCAACCTACCGCCCCCAGGGGCTTCAGAGCCAGAGAGGAAGAACATGCCGGGCACCCCCTGGGGGCAGAGTCCTTCCAGCCGAGCCGCATGCACAGGGCATTTAGGTGTGTCGGGCACTGTGCTAAACACTTTGCACAAATCGGCTCCCACGATCCTCCTGACAAGTCCGACAAATGAGGAAAATGAGTCACGGAGAGTGTACTAACTCGCCAAGGTCAGACCCAGCTGACCTGGCTCTGAAACCCACAGTACCACAGGGAAGACGACCTCCTGAGAGCT
>NW_023195323.1:0-588 GCF_002007445.2 Ailuropoda melanoleuca
TGTGATTTTAGATTCTGGATTCTAGTCAATTCTATGCCAATGTTGACTCTAGATGTTGACTCTAAGTGACTAAAACTTTGACCAAAAAAATGTATTTAAAGTACATAAATGTACCATTATTCAATGGGAAGGGGAAACTAGAACTAACATTAGTGTTTGGCTACCTGGATCACACCCTATGCTGGATACTTTATACGCTACCTGCATTCATCAAAATAAAGCAATATCAAACCACTTACTAAAGTACTTTAATCCAAGTGCTATTCTAAGATTCATATATGTGACTCTAGCGCATATAAGTGGGTCAGGCCTATATTATCATCCACAAATGTGGAACTGGAGGCTCAAGAGGTCAAATGACTTATTTTCCTAAGTGTCAGAAACCGAAATCAAGTCACTGGTGCTCGTAATATTTAAGGGAATATAACGTANTGAAATCAAGTCACTGGTGCTCGTAATATTTAAGGGAATATAACGTATACAGTATAAACTCTACCCACAGGTAGCCATAAACCACCCAAAAACACTTGCTGCAAGTCCAGTCATTATTTCTTTCTTTTCTTTTTTTTTACGATTTTATTTATTTAT
>NW_023195324.1:0-350 GCF_002007445.2 Ailuropoda melanoleuca
TCATCAGTCTTATATAACACCCAGTGCTCATTACATCACGTGCCCTCCTTAATGTCCATCACCCAGTTACCAAATTCCCCCATCCCTCTCCCCTCCAGCAACCCTTAGTTTGTTTCCTGTGCTTAAGGGTCTCTTATGGTTTTTCTCCCTTTCTGATTTCATCTTGTTTTTTTTTTCCCCTCTCTTCCCCTAAGAGCCTCTGTTTTGTTTCTTAAATTCCACATATGAGTGAGATCATGTGATAATTCTTTTTCTGATTAATTTATTTCACTTAGCGTAACACCCTCTAGTTCCATTCACATCATTGCAAATGGCAAGATTTCTTTTTTTTTCCCTTTTCTTTTTTTTTT
>NW_023195324.1:631-954 GCF_002007445.2 Ailuropoda melanoleuca
ATTCATAGAGGAGAGAAATCATATGATAATTGTCTTTCTCTGCTTGACTTATTTCACTTAGCATTATCTGCTCCAGTGCCGTCCATGTTGCAGCAAATGTTGAGAATTTGATCTTTCTGATAGCTGAGTAATATTCCATTGTATATATGGACCACAGCTTCTTTTTTTTATTATATTATGTTAATCACCATACAGTACATCCCCAGATTCCGATGTGAAGTTTGATGCTTCATTAGTTGCGTATAANTTACTTCTGTATCTTTGGGGTAAACCCCCAGTAGTGCGATGGCTGAGTCATAGGGTAGCTCAATTTTTAAATTTTA
>NW_023195325.1:0-608 GCF_002007445.2 Ailuropoda melanoleuca
AGTAGTGTGACAACTAACAAGGCTGGGCCTCAGGGAGTTGGGGCCAAAGGGAGGAAGAGGCATGGGGAGGATGTGAAAGTAGGAAGGTGGTGAATAAATTAGAATCCAGGTAGAAATCTGAGGTGTGCTGTCGGGCCCTGCACGGGTCAGGAGGTGGACTGGCGGCTTCAAGGGGACTTTGCTGGAGACTTTGTTGGCAGCAAGATGTGAATTTAGAAGTAAACAAGCTCTCCAGGGTCCTGGGTGTGGAGGAGGTCTAGCTGGCAGAAGGAGAGCGTGGGGAGCCAGGCAAAGACCAGCCCGTGTTGATTTGGAGGCCAGTCCTAGACCCAGCAAAAGAGCCCACTCAGCAGTCTGTAAACAAGTACAGAAGCACCTCCCCTCCTTCACCTGTCTCTCCCAGAATCTCCTACAGGTTCCTCTACCACCACCATCCATCCGTGCCTCAACCACTTTTCCAATCATGGCAGGNTGGCAGGTATAAAACTAAAAAATGAATTGTCTTAAGCTTTACCATGAGGGATTTTCTGAGAGTCACTCAGTGTTCAAGCATATTCTGAATGAATGTGCATTGAGCCTTGTGCTTCAGGAAGTAAAGATAGCGTTCC
>NW_023195326.1:0-9948 GCF_002007445.2 Ailuropoda melanoleuca
AACTAATGAAGCATTGAACTTTACATCGGAATCCGGGGATGTACTGTATGGTGACTAACATAATATAATAAGAAATCATTAAAAAAAAATAAAGATGTTTGTGGCATATATTGAAGGCAAAAAAAAAACAGTCAAAACTTGCTTTTATTCATTGTCTTTATTTTCTGTATGTAAATTCAGCAGACTTTCACCATCCCCAAATCTCTTGAAACTCTTCTGCACTCTCTGGAATTCAACGTCTTCACAGAAATACCTCAAGGCCCTCTGTCTTCTTCCTGAAATATTTGAAGATATCCAACAGGTTTTGCTGTATCAACCTGGTGCTTGACTTCCTCCCACAGTGATCGTGGTTATCATTGTACGTACGTATTTCTCCAGCATTCAGAAATACTAGGCCATGCCCTGGTGACTCACTACAGCTTTCTAGGGCCTACAGAACTTTCATAGTTTATTTTCTTGTGCACAGAAGAATCATGAAAACATTTTATGTGGTCGGACTTGGGTGTGTTCACTGTTCAAATACTAAACACTTAGCAATTTTACTTCTAATATTGTAGGCTGTTTCAGGCCCCTTCGTTCATGCCAACCAAATTCATAAGGTTTCATTTTTGTAGAAGATATTTTCACTTAGTAATGTGGGGAAGATGATATTGATAATGCACCGTATGTGTAAACAATGTGAGCATGGAACAAACTGAAGTGTGAGGCAGGGAGTATACATCCTCTTGCCTGACAGCTTAAACACTTTTTTTTGTTTTGTTTTGTTTTNGTTTTGTTTTTTTTTAAAGATTTTATTTATTTATTTGACAGAGATAGAGACAGCCAGCGAGAGAGGGAACACAAGCAGGGGGAGTGGGAGAGGAAGAAACAGGCTCACAGCAGAGGAGCCTGACGTGGGGCTCGATCCCATAACGCCGGGATCACGCCCTGAGCTGAAGGCAGACGCTTAACCGCTGTGCCACCCAGGCGCCCCTTAAACACTTTTGAATGCACAGTTCCTTAGAGTAAGTTTTTAAGATCTGGATAGGTATGATGCAGGTAAAGTCAAACTGTCACTTTTAGTCTCTCCAATGACCCACACTTGGATTTTTTTTTTCTCAGACAGTGTGATGGGACTTCTCTGTTATACGCCTGGACTTCCACAAAGCTCTCTCACCTGTGGGTGATTGCCTAAATGAGTGTTCTCCAGTGGCTCCTGGACTGTGGCTGAGGGGTTTAGATTCAGTTCTCAGGCCATGTCAGGGTCCCATGCCAAGACTGAGGTCTCTATGCCAATGACCCAATCCATGGCTGAGACTCCTCCTGGGTCGCTTAGCATACGGGTGCTGGATCCACAGCTTCTCCAAGGTACTTTGGTCTGCTGGTGGATGCCAAGTTGTTGTGTGGTGGTCAGGGAGGGGGAGTTCAAACAGGGAGTTTTATTCAGGCATCTTGCTGATGTCACTCTCAAAATGGACCTTAAAGGAATTGAGTGATATAAAATTAGTGTATCCACAAAAATTATAAGTTAAGTATGCTTTAAAAATTCAATGTGCTGGTATCATTTAGGAGCTAATTCTTATGAAACACAGAAGATGTTGGTTGAAAGTCCGGCTTAGAAAAAGTTGTTCCACTGCAAATTTTGTAATGGGTTTTTAAAAGTCTCTGGTGATTTTTAAATTTTAATTTCCTTTCATTACTGATACTCTTAAATGGCTTTTAAAAGATACTAAAATACATAAATAATAAATATGTATGATTTTTTGTTGGAAAGTCAGTTCTAAAGCTGTTTTTCTATGAAAACAAATGATACTGTTATCTCTCTAGGTAATGGATAACTGATCATATCTTATTCTTTTCCTTTGTAGTTCTGTGTTTTTCAAATTTCTAAAATAAGAAATGATAAGTTATGAAGAATTCATTCCTGCAATGAGAGGAGTAGAAAGTATAAGAGAAGGGAAGAACCTCGGGAGACAACAATGCCCAACCAAGGAGTGGTGCAAGGAGGAGATGAGGTAGAACCAGATGGGCGGTGAGAGACCAGTCACATGTTCTCCCAGCTCCACACCCCAAAGCCCTTCTCTACCCCCTGCAGGACCTAGTAAAGTCCTGGGTCTTCTGCCAGGCTCACACTCAGACATCCAGAGTTAACATCATGAAGTGGTTGGTTCTCCAGCTGCTGACACTCTACTGCCTGTTAATCATGCCAGTGACAGGAGGTATGGGAAGAAAACGCGTGCCTGTAACTAAGCATCCAGATTTCAGTAGGTATTCTAGTTGAGCTTTAAAATGAAGAGGGGGTAGAAAACAAGGAATGAGGGACTGGCATAAATGACAGCATTGGTTTGTCTTTTATGCCAGGATACCTGAGGACAGGTGAATGTGCAGTTCTCAAGTTTGACAGTCATGAGAAAGGATGTTTTTATGTGTGTCGTGGGGACTGTGGTGGCTACGTGGTGTTTTTGTTGAGGAGGACCCGCAGCAGTGGAAAGCTCTACAGGGTTCAAAGCCTGCATGGACGTTGCCTAGCTTGAGCCACCAGGAGCTCCTGTCCTCCAGTTAGGGGCTCCAAGGAAGAGCACCAAATTGGGAAAGGGGTACTCATTATTTCTTGAAATGTGCCCTTTGTTTACGGAATTGAGTATTTTAGAATATTGGGCATGGGGAGGAGAAATAAAATGGGTGCTTGACCAAGAGAAGTTTGGAATCTCTAGGGTAAAAGAATTGAAATCAGCAGAATTGAGGGGAGAATTGTGGGTCCATACTGGTGGCAAAGGTTTCTGGGGAACAGTTAGGTTTGGAGGGCCGTCTCAGCCAGACAGGGAAAAGTACAAGACAGTTCCTCCTGGTGCCTGGGACTCTGTTCTTCCCACTCTGTAAAATGAGAGCAGGAGACCAGAGGATCTCTTGGGCCTCTTTGTTCTGAGAACTGGGTTTCAGGACTCAGGTCCTGTGATGTTCAGTTCCATGGAGGTGACTTCATGGTTGCTGGATTTGCTAGGGAGTGGGAGTGAATTTTGACTCTAGGGATTGAAGAGACCACTCAGATCCCTAAGCAGGCAGAAGAAGAGAAACTAATGGAGTGCATGCTGGGGCCTTAGAGGGGCTGATAATAGTGAGAAAAACTCTTCTTCTTCTTGGAGTCACTGGTCATGTGTCCCTTCTCAGTTTTAGTGCGCCCAAAACTGAGAGACTGCTCAAGGAATCCCAGATTATTTGAGTGCCACAGAAAATGCACATATTCCTGGGATTGTGCTACTGGCTACGAATGCTGCCTTTCCGTCTGTGGAAAAATCTGCTTGAATATCAGACAAATTGGTAAGATCTAATATTCACCCCTCTCTTGACATTAGGTTCTCAAAGACTATGGAATTCTTAACTGTGAGAGAACAGACGGAAGGAGTCTATGCCTCCCCAGTTCTGGTACCCATTCCAAACTGGGATCCCTACCTCTTCCCCCAAGCCCAAGCCCCCATTGTCCACTTGTAGGCCTGCATGATTTATCCAAACCTCAGGAGATCTGACATTTATGTCTCTTTGTTCACTGAACTTACAACATCTTGAGAGAAGTCTTATATAGGCATCTCTTAAACCTCAGAAATATCCCTGCCCCCAGGGCTTGGGTGAATCTGTTACCCTCAAAGTAATGTGCTTCAGCACACTGTATGGCAACTGAATACCTACCCCTTCTTTCTTCCAGAGACTTTCATTGAGAACACTTCACCCAGCACCGAGGTAGAAACTACTTTGTATCCCATAACCACCACTGAGAGTTGGATGCAGACATCAATGAATTCTACCTGATGTCCAGTGGTACCATCGTCTAGTCCCACCTGGGAGGCAAGGGGAGGGAGGATGAGGGGTCCCGGGTAATGTCTTTACTCCTTGCCAACCCTCTTCCCAGATCCATTACATTATCAGCCTCATTTCCCTGAAGAATAAACTATGGCAGTAACCCAGAACCTCTGTCTCTTCTTCTATAGTTCTGGTACCATTCACTCCCTCCACCTTTTACCTAAGCCCCCAACCCCTGCTTCCTAGTGGATTTCCCTGCCTTCTCACCATTCAGAAGATCGAACCCTTTGGCCAAGACTCCTGGACTCTCTTTTTCATTGACTACCATCTTTGGGGGAAACTGTTTATGTGTGGGATGATCTTCTGGCTAAAGAAAACACTGTCCCGGGACGCCTGGGTAGCGCAGTCGTTGAGCGTCTGCCTTCGGCTCAGGGCATGATCCCGGCATTATGGGATCGAGCCCCACATCAGGCTCCTTTGCTATGAGCCTGCTTCTTCCTCTCCCACTCCCCCTGCTTGTGTTCCCTCTCTCGCTGGCTGTCTCTCTCTCTGTCAAATAAATAAATAAAATCTTTAAAAAAAAATAAAAAATAAAAAAAAGAAAACACTGTCCCTCTGGGTTCCCTGATCTTCTCAGTGCAGCCTTTCTTTCCTTATTTGAGGCTTGTGATTCTAGTAGGTTCCCACAAGTAGCCACCCTTTTAACTAATCTAGGAAGTACACTCTTCCTTACAGGTGACAGCAGCCATGGTCTAGAATTGAAAGGAAATGCCATCGGCCTCTCCAAAGTCTCCTTTCAGACATTGCCTTGTTAGCATTATTTACTCAATCACTTGGAATTTATAGAAATATTTTCAAATATAAATACTCCTAGAAAGAATAGGCAATATTTATAGGGTTATAAGGAGACTACATTGTGCTCACGCTTGTGGAAGGACAACTCCATATGAGTGGAGGTGTGACTATCTGTTGGCATACAGCCCAAAGAAGAGTTAAGCCTTATTATCCAAACTAGCAGAAACCAGGGTGGGGCATGGCAAGAAGGGATGAATGGGATATACAGTCAGTACCTGAAGGTATAAAAACAGAGGGTTCATTATGGGCATCATGGTATCAGGTTTCCTGGAAGAAGAGGTGCTTGGTCCCACCATGAGGGATAGAGAAGAATTAGAGTAATGAAATGAATGAAAGCTAGTTTTCCTCCATGACAGGATTAAATATACACTGGGGAGAAGAAAGGGAACTTGGAGGAAAGGAAAAGTTGTTATTCTATCCTCCTCCTGCCCCCAACACCAACAGATGAAGTTGTGGACATGGTTTCATCATGAATTTTGTATTAAGCTCCGTGACCCTAGGATACTATAATTTGTTAACTTCTCCATTTTAGAGTCTGTTGTTAAAACCTTGAAACCTGCAGAGCAGAAGTATTTTTTGCTAAAATTAACAAAGGAAAACAAACAGGCACAAACAGGTGGCTGATCCTACTCAAGTCCACTCAGCAGGTTGATGAGAAATAGATACGTAGACCTCATTCTCTATATGCCCCTGTACTCGAGTTTTCTGAAATAGATATATGTCAGAAGCCAGAGGTGTTCTTTTTTTTTAAGATTTTATTCATTTATTTATTTGACAGAGAGAGACAGCCAGCGAGAGAGGGAACACAAGCAGGGGGAGTGGGAGAGGAAGAAGCAGGCTCCCAGCGGAACAGGGAGCCCGATGCGGGGCTCGATCTCAGGGACCTGGGATCACACCCTGAGCCGAAGGCAGACGCTTAATGACTGCGCCACCCAAGCACCCCCAGAGGTGTTCTTAAAATAAGGAGTCTAGGGGGGGAATAGGGTTGGAGAGGGACATTGTGCAGAAAGAGTGATAACTGAGATGGGCGAAGGAAGACAGGTCCATAGTGTTCTCTTGGACTAATAGGAGGTGATTGCCTTAGGACAAAACCAATGAACTGTTTCCTGATAAGCAATTAACATAAAGAAGCAGTTGAGAACAACTCTATAGCCACCAGGCAGATAGGACACTCTCAATCAGTCCGTGCATTAAAGAACACAGTACGCCTTTGCACTTGGGTGTCTCATTTCAAAGCCCAGAGTTAACCCATTCTGGAAGCATAATTGAGAGGTGACCAGTATCTAAATGTGGGGCTGGGAGACCCCAAGGGTCTCATTTTGCTTTCTTGGAAGGATTAGTCCCAAGTAAACTGGCCTGCCATTGCCAGAAGCATAATTGACCAGCAGATAATTTTAACATACTTTCTAGCAACTGATAGACTAGGAAGACAAAACAAAACAAAATAGAACAAACCCAGTAAGGATCTAGAAGATTTGAACAACACAAATAAAAAGTGATTAACTTATATCAAAATGAATTCAGCATTACTGTGGAATATACATTCTTTACAAGAGCAAATTGTACATCTTTAAAAGTCTCAACAAATGTCATGAAATTGAAATCAAATCGACCGCAGTAGAATTAAACTAGAAATGAATATAGTAAAATGGATAGAAAAATTTTCCATATGAGTAAAAATTAAGGAAAGGAATTCTGAGGAATCATGAATCAAAATGAAATTATGATAGAAAATATTTTGAATCAAAAAATGAATATGATATATCAAAACACATACATACAGAATGTTGTCCAACAAGTGGTAACATAAGAGACCTCAACATCTGTACCCCCACAAAGATCAATAATTATACAGCTATCCATGAACAGAAACAGTTTTAGAAGACCTCTGGAGTCCATGTAAGAAACTTCAGCAACACAGGGGAAAAAACACCTGAAATTAATTGTATAGGAAAAGATGGTAGTACAGCTACATTTGCCTGCATCATCCCACCCTAGGGCCAGCAGAGCTCCATGCCAAGGAGAAAACTCCAGTTAGAGTTAACCTTCATCAGGAAAGGGAGAGCAGGGGGAGCCACAGCCCCCCCCAGCCTTTTGGGGTATCACCCAAAGGCTTTGGTTTTACCCCACAAAGACCAAGAAAGTTGAGACATAGAAACAGCTAGGAACAAGGATGAAAAGTAGTAGCAGCCATGGAACTGGAGGGGGTAATGCTAGGTGAAATAAGTCAAGCAGAGAAAGACAATTATCATATGGTTTCACTCATATGTGGAACATAAGGAATAGTGCAGAGGCACAGGGGAAATTAGGGAAAACTGAGTGGGAAGAAATCGAGAGAGGGAGACAAACTATGAAAGACTCTGGACTCCAGGAAACAAACTGAGGGTTACAGAAGGGAAAGGGGTGGGGGGAGGAGCAACTCGGTGCTGGGTATTAAGGAGGGCACCTGTGGTGATGAGCACTGGATGTTATATGTAACTGACGAATCGTTGAACACTACATCAAAAACGAATGATGTATTATATGTTGGCTAATTGAACGTAACAAAAAAGAATAAATGTTTGGTAGAATTCTCCAGAGGAAAAATAAATAAATAAAACAAAATAAAATAATAAAATAAAATACACGCACAAAAAAAAAAAAAAAAAAAANCACAAAAAAAAAAAAAAAAGAGTGGTAGCAGCCCCGCAGTGGCAGTGACTGTGGCAAACCGTGACCTGCCCTACAAGTAAATCCATCAGATTTGCCACTGAAGAAACCAATGGCCAGCATGGCAGCCACAGAACCTTGTGGGTTTCAATAGGTTTCGCCACATGAGTATTGGCATTCACTGTCACCAGCCACCTGAGTCTCTCCCCTCTTCTTACCCTCCGCCCACCTGGGGCCCAGGAACTGCATCAGTAGTCAATCCAGGCCTCTGCAGTTGTGCAATTGTAAGATGGCAGTCTAGACCCCCATGACTGACCCCCACTGGAGTGAACTATGCATGCTTGGCGCTGGCCCCTCTCCCTGTGACAGGCCTCCACTAAAGTCCACATGCCCCAGAGAAACCGCAAAGCCACAGAAAGGCATGCTGACCCTCAGGGCTGCTGCAACTGCTTGTGGTCCTGGATCAGGCCCTGTCTTCAGTCACTGGCCTCTACCATGGCAGCCATCTACAGACAGTCTCTCCTACGGTGCAGCTGCACACCCCTGGTCCCACCCCCACCACAGATCTTCCCTGCCAGGTGTTAAGACTTAATGTACAGCATGTTGACTCTAGTTAATAATGGTGTACTGAGTATTTGGAAGTTGCTGAGAGCAAATCTTAAGTGATCATCACAAGCTTCTTGAGTCTATAAGCTTATGTCTTCCAACATATTTAGAAATTTTCAGTCATTATTTCCTCAAACATTTTTTCAGCATTGTACTCTTCTCTCCTTCCAGGCCTGTGGCACAGATGTCAGAACTTTGGTTATTGTCCCATAGGCTCTGTATATGTTTTTTTAGTATGTATTCTTTGTTGTTCAAACTGTTGTTGCTCCTATCTCTGTTATGTGCATTCTGATATTAAGCCCATTTAATGAGTACTTAATCTCAGTTATTATGTTCTTTTCATGTTACCATTTCCTTCTCCTTTATGCCTTCGATTTCTTTGCAGAGACTTTCTATTTTTCCATCAGTTTCAAGGGTGTTCTTGATTACTTGCTTCAGAATTTTTATAGTAGCTGCTTTAATGTCTTTGTCAGATAATTCCAACATTTATTTCATCTTGAAACTGGAATCTGTTGGTAGCCTTTTGCCACAGGAGTTGATGTTTTCCTTTTCCTTCATATGTTCCATAATTTTGGATTCTATCCTAGACATTTTGAATGTAGTAAGACTCTGAGTCTTGCATACACCAAATGGAGAAGGTTGATACTGTGTTTTGAAAAGTAATTGCAATGGTTAGGTTTAGGCTGAAAAGTTCAACCTGTCTTGGGTGGGTTGTGTTCCAATGTCAGTTCAGTTTTTCAAAGCCTCTGTTTGCAGTTCATTTAGTGCCTCCCTGCGTATGCACCACCAAGTGGCTAGTCTGGGACCTATGTGGTGGTGTATCTTTTGGTTCATTTCTCGAAGTATGTCAGCGAGGATCGTATCCATACATGCACAGCTTGGAAGTGAACTCAGGAATAAACAAACCACTGTACATGTTTGCTTTCTCAAGTTCTTCCCTCGGTGATCTCCCCAGTGCCTTCTGTTTCCCTCAGGCTCCAAACAGCTTAGGCTTTGGTTACCCTGCTCTGCTAGGCCCTTCCACAACTACATCTGTATCCAGAGCCAAGTGATGAGAGAACAAAGAGAGAAAAGAGAAACAGGGACAACAGGGGCCACCCGCTCTCTTAGAATTACAGCTGCACCCAACAGAGGAAGATTTCCCTTCTCTCAGACTCTTGGCTCCTTCCAATCCTGATTCCAGCAGCTGCCCGTCACTACTATAGATTTTCTTAGGGACTAGGACACAGAAGAAGAATTGTGGGGTGCCCAGCAGGCTCAGTTGGTAACTCTTGATCTTGGGGTTGTGAGTTTGAGCCCTGTGTTGGGTGTAGAGATTACTTAAAAATAAAATCTTTAAGAGAAGGAGGAGGAGGAGGAGGAAGAGGAGGAGGAAGGGGAAGAATCAAGAGAAAGAGAAGAAACCAGGGGATTTCTTCACCTCTTCTGGGCATTACTAGTTCCCTTTCCTTTGTCTCGAGTCAAAATTAGATGGTTTCTCCTGACATTCTCTCTATCTGTGCCTTAGTGCTTCTTTTCAGGTTGGCCAGGGGATACGAGAGGGAGAAAAATCCGGGTAGACTCATCACCAACAGCGTGGTCCTTGAATTCTAGCCTTCTTTCCCATCTGCCTGTGAGTACTGACTTTCCATTTTTTATAGCTGTATTCAGTGGGACAGGCAAGGAACCAGAACCAGGGAATAGTATTTATCCCCAGAATTGGGCTCACTTTTCCTTCTAATTAGGCCTTTNCCAGAACCAGGGAATAGTATTTATCCCCAGAATTGGGCTCACTTTTCCTTCTAATTAGGCCTTTAGTGTGGAAGTTTGTGTTAATCTGCTCTGATGGCAACAATAGCTCAGGTAAAGTGAAAGAGAACATAAATATCACCAGAATATTAGGGCACCTGGCTGGATCAGTCGGTGGAGAGTGTGACTCTTGATCTTGTGGTTGTGAGTTCAAGCCCCATGTTGGGTGTACAGATTACTTAAATAAAATGTTTTTAAAAATCATCAGAATATTGAAAAAGTACCAAGTAGAATACCTAGAAATAAAATATATAACTGAAGTAAAAAGCAAGAAGA
>NW_023195327.1:0-552 GCF_002007445.2 Ailuropoda melanoleuca
AGTTATTACAGTATTCCCTATGACGTAATATAACACAGCCATTAAAAATCATGTTCATGAATAGTTTTAATAATATGAGGAATGTTCACAGCAGAATAAGTAAAAAAAAAAAACAAAACAAAACAAAAAAACCCGTATCTGGTGTGACCTAACCATGGAGGGTAGCTGGAAGGAACACTTCTCAAAATATCCTGTAGGGGAAACTCCGGTCATTTTGGTCCCTTTATTCTACTTTTCATCATTCTCAAATGAACACATCTTACTGTTTTTAATAAAAACAATCTATGTACACTNAAAAACAATCTATGTACACTGTTTCTTTAAAATAGACAACAGAGCTGCTACCAGGTGAGGACAATTGAAAGCTGTCAAGTTTTAGTCAGGGGAACGCCCTGACAGGAGCCGGGCAGAGGCGGCCCTGGCGTCAGCAGGTGGACCCCCCATCCCCCTGGTTAACAGTTAGGCTAAGTCCAAGTGGGAAATGGTTAACAGTTAGGCTAAGTCCAAGTGGGAAATCACGAGGAGAGTGCAAGTCCAGTGAGGGCGGCAACA
>NW_023195328.1:0-547 GCF_002007445.2 Ailuropoda melanoleuca
TAAAAGAAAAGGACAGCAGTGAAAGGGAAAGGAGAAAAAACAGAATGATCACTGAGAGAGAGAGAGAGAGATTGGTGTGGCTGATGGAATTCCGGTCAGGTGTGTGAGATGAGCTGCCAGCCCTAGCTGCTCTTTCCCCAAAACTATCATTATGGGAAGAGACTTTTGACAGACAGCAGCGTTTATCACTCTGGCAACTCTGCTCCACGCCCNTGCTCCACGCCCCGCCTTGGCGAGAGCCAAGGTCCTCTCTGGAGCCCTGCTGTCCCCAGCAGGGGGAGGACACAGTGGGTGGCCCCTGGAGGGAGCAGTCTGCTCACTGAACCACTGAACGTGGCTAGGACTCAGGAACGCACTTCCCCCCCTTCCCCACCAGCCAAGAGCACCTTCAGAAAGGCTGGGAATTTATTATAATAACAAAGGGACAGCTTATGTGTTCGAGGGGTTGGGTGCAGCAAAGCTTGCCTGGGGAGTAGGGCAGAGAGCAGCCTCCCGGAACTGGTGTCCAAATTGGATCCGTATTGCTTCTAGAGAACTGACCCAAAGC
>NW_023195329.1:0-941 GCF_002007445.2 Ailuropoda melanoleuca
TCTTGTATAAATGGGGATAATAAAGGCATTTCTTCCCTAAGGTGGGAATTACAATGATTTAATGAAAGCCCGATTCACTGCCCCTTTTAGGACTCTCTGCTCACTAAAGTTATGTCACAAGTGTTGTCCCTCTGGACCGCTGGGCCAGCTCTGTTCCCCCCTGGTCGGCTGTGTTTTCTCTTCTCTGCCCCATCTCACTGCTGGNGCTGGCAGTTCAGTGGCTCGAGCGCTGCTCCTGACCCTTTACATAAAGCCACGGACTATATGGATGGTAGTGGCAGTCGTGGGAAGTGACCATAATGCCTTTGTAAGAGCAGACGGGGGAGCTAACCACAAGGGGTCTGACCTCTCCTGACTAGCAGACACACAGCACACAGTGAGCCACTCCCCAACCCCCTACCATGGATGTCATGGACTATATTTTGGCTCACAGGGAAACCGGGGTTGGGCCTGGCCAGACTGGGATAGCTCGGCCTTCAGGCAGAGCACTCTTCCTGGAGCAGTTATTCTGCATTTACTGCTTTTGAGAGTGGTGGCAGTGGTAGCAATAGGAGACCTGAGTACACAGTTGGAAAATGGCCCCAATTCTTTCCTAGTAAGCCAGTGGAGAAAAGTGGTCAAATTTACAAAATTGTTGAATTCACAACACAGCACGACTGCTTCCTGCCATTCAATGTTCTTTACAGTGTTGGCTCAGGGGCTCCATTTCATTGCCTACAGTCAGTCATTTTAGGCAAGCTTCTTAATCCTTGGATGCCTCAGTTGCCACATTTGGAATGGGAATAATGATGTTGGAGATATTTTGAAAGTCAAGTTGTTGAATGAAAAAATATTCTGTAGACAGCAGAATGTGGGTCAAACATAAATCTCGTATGTGTATATCAACCCACAGGCATTTAAAATGACCCTTCAGGGAAAAGCTGTTACCCTCATAGAGGTGT
>NW_023195330.1:0-1244 GCF_002007445.2 Ailuropoda melanoleuca
TTAATAGAAAATTTTCTCTGGAAGTAGTATTTGTGTTAAGGATGGAAGGAAGCATAGGAATTTTATAGATGAAAAAAAAGATGTAGGCAGAGGGAAGAGCTTTTGCAAAAACATAGCCTTGTGTAAGATCAACCTGTGGCCAGAGAATTGCAAGATTCTCTGCATTATGGAAGCACAGGGGGCTTCCTTCTCACCAGCTGGTGCTGACTTCCAACAGGAAACACGAACCATAACCATAGCTTGGCCCATTCCTGAGACCACAAGAACAGAGTCCAGGAGATATGTCATAAACATTGCTTGGCGTAGATTAATCCTGTCTGCCTGTTGCCAGCCTTTGATAGCTGTTCCTCTTTCTTCAACAATGAAAAGAGCCATGTCAGTCTAATGACTGTCATATTACCTCCCATTAACTTCATTATTGGACACTAACTGTTTCTAGTAATAATTCATTCACTGGTAATGACTTGGTGTCTGATTTCTGGATAATTACTGTCACAAATGTGATCAGACGGGTGCTCCGGGTTGCTTTCTCCATCTGGGATCGAGGCACAGATCAACTGAGGGCTCAGAGCTCATAGGATTTTCCTCGATTTGACAGAGAGAAGTCACCTCATGAGTGACTAGACCAGAGATTACTCCTGGGGATTCTGGAAACCCAAGATTGATTTTTCCTTGCCCTTGGGCTTGTGGACAGCCATGGTGGGTCTAGGTATGTTTGTGTACATGTGCATAGCCATTGCTCAGTGGAAACATCAGGCCCTCCTCTTACTTAAGAAATAGTAATTGATATCTGGCCAGAAGCTTCAGTGGATTAAATTTTATAAGCCACAACACAGAGAGGCCTTGACTGCAAATTACTCAAACCTCACTCTAATTGTCCACCTTTATTTGTGAACAGAGATATGGTACTTGTTTGGAAGACCAGGAAGGGAACTTCTGAAATAATAATGTGTGGTTGGTGGTAATGTTAGAAAGAGGAATGAAATCTATAGAATTTTTTTATTATTATTATGTTATATTAGTCACCATACAGTACATCATTAGCTTTTGATGTAGTGTTCCATGATTCATTGTTTGCATATAACACCGAGTGCTCCTTGCAATATGTGCCTGCCTTAATACCCATCACCGGACTAGTCCCCTCCAAAACCCTCAGTTTGTTTCCAAATGAAGGGGGGGGGAACAGAGGGGGAGATGAACCATGAGAGACTATGGACTCTGAAATCTACTATAGAATTAATGGG
>NW_023195331.1:0-1118 GCF_002007445.2 Ailuropoda melanoleuca
CACGGTGCCCTGGAAGGCAGGACAGTGGGGAAGCTGACTGCAGCAGGAGGCTGCGTGACCCCTTGGTGGATATTCGGCGGCCCGCCCGGAGGATGGAGGCAGGGACCACAAGCCAAAGAGCACAGCTCTAGAACCTGGAAAAGGCAAGTACACGGATTCTCCTAGGACGTCTGGCTGGAGTCTGGTCTTGCCAATGCCTTGGGTTCAGCCTAGTGAAATGTCACACTTGGGACTTCCAGGACTGAAAGAAATGAGGTGTTTTGTTTCGAGAGAGTTACTGTATGAATGTTCGTGTGCCACCAAAATCCCCATGTGAAAATCCNCAGGAGGTGGGGCCTTTGGGAAGGGATTAGGTCATGAGGGCAGAGCCTTCTTGAATGGGATTAGTGCCCTTGTCACGAGGCCCAAGAACGCTCCCTTGGCCCCTCTGCCCTGGGAAGGCGCAGTCTTTGAACCAGCAAGCTGGCTCCCACCCAGCACTGAATCTGCCAGCACCTCGATCTTGGACTTCCCAGCATCCCCAACAGAAGCATCTGTGGTTGATAAACTGCCCGGGGCTGTCGTGGTTTCCTACAGCAGCCCAAGGAGATGAAGACCAGCAGCTCCTACACCCGTGGTAGGGGTCCTCCCATCACTGTTTGAGTAGGAAAGCCAGACCACAGAGGGGTGGCTCTCCACCGTGGCTGCACATGAGAGTCACCTGGGGAAACTTTGGAATAAAAACATAAGCGTGATCCGGAACAGTATAACCAGAGCCCGTGTGGGTGGCCACTAAAATTTGCAGGCTCTTGAAAAACAGGTTCAGGATGTCTCCAGACATCTGTGCAAAATGCTCACTCAAGAGGCCACAGCCTTCTGACCTGAAGATTCCCCAGATTTAATCCCCCACAAAGCCAAATCAGGCTCATCGCTGAATACCCTTCCAGAACTGGTTCGCCCTGTCCCTCACAGGCTCATCGAGATCCTGCACCACGAGTACANTATCGAGATCCTGCACCACGAGTACAGCTCCTGCAGCTTTTATAAAGGAAGGGAAATCCTCAGGCCGCTCTCCTTTACCAGCCACGCCACAGTGTGTTCAGTTGGGCAAAATTTCTCAAAGGATCACGGACCACAGA
>NW_023195332.1:0-1826 GCF_002007445.2 Ailuropoda melanoleuca
CCCAATCTCTCCCTCCTTCTGGAGTTTTCATTCACAGGTCTCAGCAGTTTCACTGGGTAGAGACTCCTCTGTGCTGGAAAGCAGGGGATCCCTGTTAGCATCTATCTTGAGTTTCCTTCATAACAGTTATCACCATATGTAGTTATTATATTTATGTTTTTACTTATTTCTATTTTTCTCCTCCACTGAATTACAAGCTGCGTGGGAGAGAAAGCATATCCATTTTGTTCACTTAGAACAAGGGTTGATCTATATCAGCAGTCAAAATTGTCTGCTGAATGAATAGATTTGTTTTTTCTAAGTCAGTGACAGTTAAGTAAGCTCGTCTGCCCAGATGACCCAGATAGTCTTTCAAACGGGTGACTGAAACTGAGGATTATTTATCCAAGTCTTTGCTCACAGTTTACCAAGATACTGTTATATCAACAAATAAACAATCGAGATACTCTTACAATATCATACAAAACAGGTTTATAGTCTCAGTAAAAATAAGACATATAATTTCCAACAAAGGTAGTTTTCATCGTGTGTCTAACCCTACTAAATTATTCAGTGGGACTAATCATACAAAATATATGTCTATCTTTCTATCTATCTATCTCTTTATCATTTATCATCTATCATCTTCTTCCTTCTTCAGACACTAACTGATAGCTTTATTGGTTGTTGTTGGTTTTGGGGTTTTTTTTTATGGTTACAGCATACCGTAAAATTGAGGAATAAAAGTAAATTACACTTTTTTTTCCCCTTTTCCTTTCTTGGACAGTCAGAAAAAGAGTATAACCATAGCCAAAGTGAAATTGTGGTTTATGGCAGGGTAAAAAATCAAAAGTTTAGGAAAGAGCTTATGAGAAGCTTCAGGATCTCAGGATTTGTGGCAGCCGTTCCGGCTTGTAGATGGCAGTAATTTTAGGTACTGCTGCCACCACTTGGCCCCAGACAATCATAAGAACACAGAAGACAGCTTTGAATTAAATTCATTGAATTTGGGGAGTTTATTCCAGAATCTTTTCATTATCCTGAATGTCTGTTATGTTTGGCAAATACAGAATAATTAGTAGTCAAATGTATTAGCATAAAGTTCCATCCTAGTTCTGTTTATTTTATTTTCTTCCATGGTCAAAAATTTTCTCTGNATTTTATTTTATTTTATTTTATTTTATTTTCTTCCATGGTCAAAAATTTTCTCTGTAATTGTGTAGCCTAAAGATGGGCCAACTCTCTGTTTTACCCCATGTAAAGATATATTTCACTACTACTGACATTGTAACACTATCTGAGCATTGTATGTTTCTTCTAAGGCTGAGAATCTCTAGCAACTTTGCTTCCACAGTCTAGAGTGCATTTTAGATCTGTCAATTTACTGAGATTTGCAAGTTCAGATTTTGTTTTTTACTTGACCCTACCATTGAGGAAGCAGAAGGCTAGCTGAAGGCAAAGTGTAAACTGACACCTGCAACCTCCCCCACCCTTCCCCGCACTGGGATATGTATGACATTTCTTCCAGGAATCTTCCAACTATCTTAAGTTAATACCTTGCTAGAGGGGAAAACAACATTAACTTGACAATGGCAAGGCCTCCAGTATCCTGAGGGTCTTCTCTCACAAATGAAAACTCTTTTTAAACCTGCCTTTTTCCTTTCTTCCCCTAACTCCCAAGTATGTAATCAGCCACCCCTCAAAATCCCAATGCGGCAGCTCTTTGGCCGTGGGTCCTGTCCCCTGAGTTAATAAAAGCACCAGTTTGCACAAAAGCATCTCAAGAATTCTTTCTTGGTCGTGGGCTCTGGACCTCACCCCACCAAACCTCACTTATATTCTAAAAC
>NW_023195333.1:0-804 GCF_002007445.2 Ailuropoda melanoleuca
TTAATACTGAGAGCATAACATTTCTTCTTTTCCTTTTTTCCTATTTGCTCTTTGGTTTTGGGGGTTTGTTTAGTTTTGTTTGGTTTTTCAACAAAAGAATGTTAGACTGTAAGTGGAAATGAAGTTGCTTGGCATCTATGGGACCAGAGTACAGTTGTTTGTAGGGTGGGAAGGAGTTATCACACAAATTATAAGTAAAATCGTGATGACAGTCAAGCCACGGATCTGCCTAAGATCTTCCAGAGAGAGTGTGAAGATAAACCTTTTTAAAATCTTGGTCCTTTTTGAGAGCAATAGCAGCAAAAGGCACACTCTCCTTAAATGGTTATCATTTAATAATGTCACTCTGTTTTCACAGAGATCACAGGCAAACTGGGACCAGTGTGCGGAAGACTCCCAAGGAGTTTTGGGGGTTTTTTTGTTTTGTTTTGTTTCATTCTGTTTTTAAAGATTTTATTTATGTATTTGACAGAGAGAGAGACAGCCAGTGAGAGAGGGAACACAAGCAGGGGGAGTGAGAGAGGAAGAAGCAGGCTCCCAGCAGAGGAGTTTGATGCGGGGCTCANTTGATGCGGGGCTCGATCCCAGAACGCGGGGATCACGCCCTGAGCTGAAGGCAGAAGCCTAACGACTGAGCCACCCAGGCGCCCCAGGAGTTTTTGACAAGGGAATAACTTGTCAAAAACCGGTGGTCAGACAAGAATATAAATAACGAGCATCCACTGAATTGCGCCGTGTCTTGTTGTATGGGCCATGCCTTGAGCAAGTGGGCTCAGCTGAGGGGACAAGCAGGGCTAAAATTCA
>NW_023195334.1:0-231 GCF_002007445.2 Ailuropoda melanoleuca
TCCTTGGCGATTCGGGGCCATTTCTGGTTCCATACAAATTTAAGGACTACTTGTTCCAGTACTTTGAAAAACGTCCTCAGTATTTTGATCGGGATAGCATTGAAAGTGTAGATTGATCTGGGTAGTATGGATATTTTAACTATGTTAATTCTTCCTATCCATGAGCATGGAATATTTTTCCATCTTTTTGTGTCTTCCTCAATGTCTTTCAAGAGTGATTTATAGTTTCTA
>NW_023195334.1:502-663 GCF_002007445.2 Ailuropoda melanoleuca
ATTTTGACTTCTTCTTTGCCGATTGGGATAAATTTGATCCCTTTTTGTCGTCTGATTGCTGTTGCAAGGACTTCTAGTACTATGTTGAACAGTAGTGGCGAGAGTAGGCATCCTTGTTGTGTTCCTGATCTTAAGGGAAAGGCTTCCAGGTTTACCCCATT
>NW_023195335.1:0-634 GCF_002007445.2 Ailuropoda melanoleuca
CAATACATGGTTTCTCTCCCTTTTAAGGAGCTTAGACTCTGGCTGAAACAAATGCTGCCTTAAAAAAAAAAAAGCCATGTTGCAACATGAGTGTTAAGTGCTAAAACAAAGTATTCCTGGAATATTAGGGGAGTTCCCTACTGGGATGATTTTACAGAGATGAATATTTGAGTTGGAATATTTGAGTAGGACTTTGCTAGTGGACAAAGCGGATGGATCAGATAGGTGGGAAGCTGAGGCAATCCCAAATGATATGATCAAAAGTATAAAGTCTATGACATGATTTCTGAGTAGTCAGAAGTGAGATGTGGCTGAATAAGAANATAAGAAAAAGATGGGGAAGGATGCTGGGAAGGTAGTGGAAGCCCCATGCAGAAGAATACAGTACACTAAGGAAATTCAACTTGACCAAGCAAAAAATCTGCTTCTTACTCAGAATTGGGGATTCTGAGTTAAAATAAGCAGCAAAAGACAGTTACTTGAACCAAAGCACTGACAGTAGACAAGGTCTTGGACTATCTAGAACAGTAATTGGTCAAATAACTGAAAAATTAGGAAATTTAAAAAAAAAGTATGTAATCAAAGAAAAACTATGTAACATCTTAAATATTTCATTTTACGTGAAAAATAAACC
>NW_023195336.1:0-236 GCF_002007445.2 Ailuropoda melanoleuca
TCAGCGCCCTTCTTATTGGTAATAAAGAAGCGCATCCAGGAAAACATCTCCAGCTAACATCAGGCTTTCGGAATCCAAATTCCACATTGTGTGTATGGGCCTGGGAAGGAACCAGCACTTAGAACGAAGAAACATAGTGTCAAGATAAAGCCCTTGAAGTCACTTGGTCCTCATGGAAGTTGGAACAAGAATCAAGGTGCTTTGGTACTGTGTGAAAAATGGCAAACACAGCACTG
>NW_023195336.1:474-625 GCF_002007445.2 Ailuropoda melanoleuca
TTTGGGACACCACACAATCCAGGGACATATCAACGAGCATCAGCTATCATGAGTAAGGGATCATGAATGAAAATGATCCAGAATTTGGAGGACTCAACACCCTTCTTATTGGTAATAAACCAAGGCGTCCAGAAAAACACATCAAGCATAC
>NW_023195337.1:0-2095 GCF_002007445.2 Ailuropoda melanoleuca
TCAGCCTCTGTAATACGTTCTGGAGTAATGGTAAGCCCCAAGTCCACATGATGAAGTGTGGTGCTGGATGATGCTGGATGCTGACCTTGATCCTAACTTGGAGTTGGAGCCGTCACCTCCTGATGGAATGGATATTGAACTCCAACCTCCTTAGGTGGCTCTGGAGGCTGAGTTGGGGTCTCTTGCACGGTTGCCGAAGGTTCGGTCTCTGTAGTAGGTTCTGGAGTGATGGTAAGCCCCAGGTCCAAAGGTTGAACTGTGACTTTATTTAAGGTTGGATGCTGAACCTGAACCTGCTCTGACTGTGGAAATGTCATCTCAAGGTCCTTTGGAGGAGCTGTAGTCTGCTGCAGGGTTGTAGATTGTTTAACCTCTGTAGTAGATTCTGGAGTTATGGTAAGCCCCAGGTCCAAAGGTTGAACTGTGACTTCAGGCAAGGTCGGGCGCTGAGCCTGAACCTGCTCTGGGTGTGCAAATGTCACTTCAAGGTCCTTTGGAGGAACTGTAGTTTTCTTCAAGGCTGTAGAATGTTCAACCTTTGTAAGGGGTTCTGGAGTTACGGTAAGCTCCAGGTCCAAAGGTTGAACTCTTATACTGGGTAATAATAGATGCTGAGCTTGATCCTGACCTAGAGTTTGCTCCAGAGGTAGAGATGGGGCTTCTTGCAGGACTGGAGAGGATTCCACCTTCTCAGGAGACTGTGGAAGCTGAGAATGGGTCTCTTGAGAGACTGGAAAAAGTTCCACTTTGTCAGGGAGTTCTAAAGGCTGAGCTGGGGCTGGCTTCCTGCTGGACTGGAGAAGGTTCAACATTTTCAGTGGGTGCTGGATGCTGTCCTGGGCCCTCCTGCTGAGTTGGAGAAGGTTCCAACTGCCCAGAAGGGAGCTCTGGAGGCTCATATGACTGCTGTTGGAGGGTTGCTGAAGATTCTATCTCTCCTGGAGACTGAGCTGGGGTCTCCTGCTGAGTTAGAAAAGGTTCAATCCCCCCAGGAGACTCAGAAGGCTGGCCTGGTTGCTCCTGCTTACTCGAAGGCTCAACCTCCTCTGGAGGCTTAGCTGAGGTCTCCTGCTGTGTTGGAGAAGGTTCTGCCTCCTCAGTATGCTCAAGAGGCTGAGGTGGAGACTCCTGCTGGGCTGGAGAAGATTCAACATCCTTAGGCTCTGGGGTTCCAGTTAGTTCCAGGTCCACAGGTTTACGTGTAACACTGGGAAACATTAAATAAGCTGCATACTGACCTATAGTTGGACTCATCATGCCATCACCTAGTGAAATTTGAGGTAGATCCTCCACAGGAAACTCTGGAACTGGAGTCAGGGCCTCCGGCTGGACTGGGGTGGGCCCGGCCTCCTCAGGGCGCTCTGCAGACAGAGTCGGGGCCTCTGGCTGGACTGGGGTGGGCCCGGCCTCCTCGGGGCGCTCTGTAGACAGAGTCGGGGCCTCCGGCTGGACTGGGGTGGGCCCGGCCTCTTCGGGGAGCTGTACAGTCTGAGCCGGGACCTCCGGCTGGACTGGGGTGGGCCCAGCCTCCTTGGGGCGCTCTGTAGACAGAGTCGGGGCCTCCGGCTGGACTGGGGTGGGCCCGGCCTCCTTGGGGCGCTCTGCAGGCTGAACTGGAGCCTCCTGCTGGATTGGTGATGTTTCTGTGTCTTCAGGGGGCTCTGGAGGCTGGGCCTGGGCCTGCACCTGAGGCGAAAAAGATTCAGCTTCCTCAGGGAACTCTGGATGATTTTGGCTCTCCTGCAGGAGTGGAGGAATTTCAGGCTTCTCAGGGAGCTTTAGAGGTTGATCTGGTCCCCCTAGGAAACCCATTGGTAGGTTCTCCTCAGGATATAGGATATCCATACTGGAAGCTGAATATTCATCCTCCAACTGTTCTAGGAGTTCGTTATATGCAAATTGGCTTGCAGTTCCAACAGTAACTTTGGTAAGCCTTCGATGCTCACCTAGATTCTTCTCTTGGTTTGGGAGTGAAACCAAAAATTTTGTTCCCTTTGAAGTCTGACTATCCAGAGGTGGAACAAGTATTTCAAATGCCTGGTGATCTTCAGCCTGACCTAGACCTACAGTTTTCATCTTACTTGTGAGTTGAGGC
>NW_023195338.1:0-934 GCF_002007445.2 Ailuropoda melanoleuca
TGATATCACACACACACCCAACAATGACAACAAGGCATCTGGAAGCCCCCAGTAAGGTACATACACTGCTAAGGACTTATATGTTGAAGAATACGAATACATAGAATTTCTCCTCCAGAAAAACTCCACATACATCCAGATACCGTTCCTCACAGTGCAGAAGAAATGTCACTGACTCCTGAATTCAGTGTTTTACCTCAGACACTTTCCAAAAGTCCAACACTCAATTGCAAGAGCACGCAGGACCCTTTGCAAAGTCTAGCATCAAACCCCGTGCCAAGCCATCACCGATGTTGGTGAGATGGGCCTTAGTTCCTGCTCAAGGTGAATTCAAAAACTAAGCAAATTAGACAATCATTTTTAAGGCAGGCAAAGAAATGAAGCAAAGACTCACTGAGAGTATATTTTACTACAAACACAGCTCATTGAAGATCAAGGGAAGCAAATTTGGCAGTTGTACAAAGGCATCCAATAATCTCTGACAAAGAGGTAAGAGTTGAATTGAAGAAGGATGAAAGTGCCTGTAGCTACGCATAGTGTCCCTGGTGTACAGCTGAAAAAAATTATGAATTGGTAATATAGTCAGCCTCCTCCACCATGTGTTTTGATAATCATACAACCCCTGCAGGCTTATAGATCACCACAGGTAACAAAGGGGGTATTAAGGTGACATTAAACTCCAGCAACTATCCAATACGGAATAGAGTGGGCTTGTCTTCTTACGGATGCTGACCAACTATGGAGCCAACCAAATGCTTTCCTAAGCTATTAGTGAATTAAAACTTTTTTTTTTAATTCAGCGAATNGAGCTATTAGTGAATTAAAACTTTTTTTTTTAATTCAGCGAATGACAAACTTCATACGAGTTTTAAAAGGTTCTTATTGTCACCCCAAGCAAGATACCTTTAAAGGAAAAAGCTGTTTCAAGGATATG
>NW_023195339.1:0-893 GCF_002007445.2 Ailuropoda melanoleuca
ATGATGTAGAACTATAAGATAGATTATTAAAAATTATTGTTGTTTGAAAAAGTGACCACATTTTATAAGCTTATTATGAAATATTAATTCTTTTGGGACTTCTACCTAAAAAAATATTACTGATTAACACTAAGACAGCAATATATGGATAATGGAAAGAGAAGCAGATGTTTATAACGAAACAAATTATAACAGTAACTTAAACAATTTCACTATATATTCTGAGAAAGAGTAATCAGTCAATATATATTGATTAAAATATGTGTGTGTCAGAATGCAGATTATGGGAGAAGTTTGTGCCATGTTGTAAAAATTGTCAACCTAAGGTTCACTTTTAAATTGATTCTTAAGATTTGAGAATTTGGGCATAGCATTATAATATATATGCCTATATCTAGGATATATAAAGACACATTAAAACAATAACTAAAAGGGAAATAATTAAAAGTGAACAAAATATCTGAATAGAAAGAAAGAAGATACACAAGTGGCTAAAAAGTATATGAAAAGATATTGAATACCATTAGCCATCAAGGAAATGCAAATCAAAAGCACAATGACAATACTTCACAGCCAAAATGATGGCTGTAATCAAAAAGACTGACAATTACATGTGCTGGCAAGAGAAATGCAGAGAAATTGAATTGCTCATATTCTCTCAGTAGGAATGTAAAATATGTCAGCCATGTTGGAAAACATTCTGGCAGTTCTTCAAATGGTTAAACTGTACAACCTGAATTTCACTGCAAGTCATATATATACTCAAGAAAAATCAAGACATGTTTCAGGGGCGCCTGGGTGGCTCAGTCGTTAAGCGTCTGGCTTCAGCTCAGGGCGTGATCCCGGCATTCTGGGATCGAGCCCCACATCAGGCTCCTCCGCTGGGAGCCTGC
>NW_023195340.1:0-647 GCF_002007445.2 Ailuropoda melanoleuca
CAAGCCCAGCCAACTCACAGTCTATACAATAATTGTTGTTTTAAGCCGCTCAGTTTTGAGGTGGTTTGTTACATAGCAAAAGCTAACTGATACAGCTACTTCCATCATAGAGCCCAAACTTTGACTATGGTTTGTTCAAGTCCTTGACCACTTTTCTCTGGAGATGGAGTTTTGAGTCACTTGATAAATTCTTTGCTTCCTGACTTAAGGAATGATACTAGCACCAGACCGAACTGCTTATAGAAAGAAAATGATAGTCATCAAAAATAATGGACTATATTTCACAGAAAAATTTTATTTCCTTGTTCTTGATTATTGTCTAGTAACCACACATCCATGGGAAAGGGATCTTGATACCCAGGAAAACAGATCTAAAAACCAAGGGTGTAAGAAATTTATCTTGAGAAATAGTTCACACAAAAGTTACACAAGTATTTTACCTAGCTCAGACTCAACATGATCAATTGTATGACATAGANTCAACATGATCAATTGTATGACATAGATGCTTAAACTAAATGTAAGCTCCATTAACAGAGCGATAGAGATAATGTTCACAGAGATAATCATCTAGAAGACTGGCTCTAGTTTTGGGTGCTGCACTTAAAGACTAGACTGTGTCCTAAGGAGAATAATAGGATATGCAC
>NW_023195341.1:0-1004 GCF_002007445.2 Ailuropoda melanoleuca
CACCTCTCTGTGCCTCTCTTTGCTCCCTTGACAAACAGGGGGGATGTTAATGCTACTACTCTCTATTTACCACAAATATGGTGACAGGAAAGTGGTTTTTTTTCTTTAAGCTAAACTATTCTTCCAATGCAGAAGCCAGTCATGATCTTTCAAGCCATTTGTTCCTCAAACCGAATTTTGCTGAGCCCCTATGCTGTACCCGAGCCTTGGCTATCAGGCGGAGTGCTCTCCCTCACGAGGTCCCCAGCCTGGCAGGGAGGATGAGATCCATGTCAGTCTGATGGGTGTTAGCAAAGCCAGTATGGGAGCCTGAAAGCAGGAGAGTTTATTCTCCTGAATAGGCAGTATTCCAGCCGCGGCCAGGATGACAGTAAAAAGAGGCCAGGTGAGGTTTCAGGCAGGGTGACGTGTGCGCACCCTAACATTTACGCAGACACCCTTTGCTCCGGGCTCCGAGCTCAGCACACAGTGTGCGTGACCTTGTCCAGTCTTCCCATAGCCCCTGGAGGCAGGTGCTATTCCTCTACTCCCTTTACCCTATGAAGAAACTAAGGTTCAGAGAGGTGATGCGATTTGCCTGAGGGAACACAGCTAGAAGCAAAAGGGTCCAGGTTATGGCAGCTGGCGCGGAGATCGGAGAAACTGGTATAAGTCAAAGGTCCAGCTCTTGCTTCCTAGCCGTGTGGCCTTGAGTAGGCCTGTTTGCCTCCCTGAGCCTCAGTTTCCACACCCGTGAATAGGACCCGTTCCACGGGTTTGGCTGGCTGGATATTTTTCAGCCTTAAAAATGCAGCCGGCAAAGCCCAGCCTGGGGTTGCTGAGCTCCGTGGTCAGCAGCTGCTCATGGGGAGAGTGCTGACTTGGTTGTGTGGGGTGGACACCACCATCTGTTTCACGCAGAGTGGGACCTGCGATGCTCTGAGTTCCATCTTCCCCTCCAGGAGGCAGCCAGAAGGAAGGGAGAGAGGGGCATGGAGAGCCTCAGATTGCTCTTCGACGGGGCC
>NW_023195342.1:0-1074 GCF_002007445.2 Ailuropoda melanoleuca
GGGATGAGAAAGGCTGGGGTCCACGAGAAGAGCACAAGGCTCACCTTTCTCTAGGCCCCCGCTTCTCCGAGCTGGGCTGATGCAGCCCCAAGCAGAGGTCCGGGTGCCAGCAGCGCGGACTGCACCAGACCATTACGAGGGTCTGGGCTCGGTGGCCTGCCCCCTTCACCCACACGCTGCGCTCGATGTACGGCGATCTTGCAGGCTGCTTCCTGCAGAAGAGATTCGAAACCCTGCACAGACAAGCACAGACTGGTCCTTCTGTCCAACTGCCACCCAAGCAACGTGGGTGTCGAGCACCTGAGCAGGCCAGACAGCACAGGAAGAACGCCCCACCGAGATGGGCGTGGAAGAGCACGCAGGAGGGTGCCGAGGACATTCCTACAGTCTCCCCAGCACCCCTCGCCCGCTCCCACAGTCATCGGGGAGGCCTTGGTGGCAGGACAGTATGCGATGATGCTGGGGATTTTGTAAGTGTGTGAAGACGCCATGCTTTACTGGGAAAGACACTTGCTCACGGTCTGCTTTTGTCCTGACTGACAGGCAGACCCAGGCCTCTGAGTGCTACCTGCTCCCCGGGCAAGCCCACAGCAGGTCATCTGCAGTGCAGGAACCCCCACCCGACGGCCACGCTTCCTCTCTCACTGCACTACCCTTACACCACACAGCAGAGGGAAGGCTTACGCTGAATCACCTAGGAGAGGACCAACGACAAGCCGGCATGGGCAGGGTGGCTCTCTGCTCCAGACAGACCATGTGCTCCCTGCGCCTGTGAGGCCACCTCCATCCCCCCTCTCTGCCTGCCCCCTGTCAGCTCAGGCCAGGGAAACAAAGTGCTTTCAGATCCTTCAGACTCCTGGACACCGATGCAGCCAATGTGCTTCAGACACATGCTGTTATAAAGGCAGGTACTGCCAGCACCTCCTTCCTTTAAGCAGTGCCCGGGCCCAGGCACACAAGCCACGCCATGCCCCCTCCAGATGCACCAGGAGCGGGCACCCACGCTCAGCTAAGCCATTTGGTTCCTCCAGGGAGGGGCTGGCTCCGTCAAGGCCAGGAGGCCGAATCCAGGGC
>NW_023195343.1:0-1077 GCF_002007445.2 Ailuropoda melanoleuca
GGGATGAGAAAGGCTGGGGTCCACGAGAAGAGCACAAGGCTCACCTTTCTCTAGGCCCCCGCTTCTCCGAGGTGGGCTGATGCAGCCTCAAGCAGAGGTCCAGGTGCCAGCAGCGCGGACTGCACCAGACCATTCCGAGGGTCTGGGCTCGGGGGCCTGCCCCCTCCACCCATACGCTGCGCTCGATGTACGGCGATCTTGCAGGCTGCTTCCTGCAGAAGAGATTCGAAACCCCGCACAGACAAGCACAGACTGGTCCTTTTGTCCAACTGCCACCCAAGCAACGTGGGTGTCGAGCACCTGAGCAGGCCAGACAGCACAGGAAGAACGCCCCACCGAGATGGGCATGGAAGAGCAGGCAGGAGGGTGCCGAGGACATTCCTACAGTCTCCCCAGCACCCCTCGCCCGCTCCCACAGTCATCGGGGAGGCCTTGGTGGCAGGACAGTATGCGATGATGCTGGGGATTTTGTAAGTGTGTGAAGACGCCATGCTTTACTGGGAAAGACACTTGCTCACGGTCTGCTTTTGTCCTGACTGACAGGCAGACCCAGGCCTCTGAGTGCTACCTGCTCCCCGGGCAAGCCCACAGCAGGTCATCTGCAGTGTAGGAACCCCCACCCGACGGCCACGCTTCCTCTCTCCCTGCACTACCCTTACACCACACAGCAGAGGGAAGGCTTACGCTGAATCACCTAGGAGAGGACCAACGACAAGCCAGCGTGGGCAGGGTGGCTCTCTGCTCCAGACAGACCATGTGCTCCCTGCACCTGTGCGGCCACCTCCATCCCCCCTCTCTGCCTGCCCCCTGTCAGCTCAGGCCAGGGAAACAAAGTGCTTTCAGATCCTTCAGACTCCTGGACACCGATGCAGCCAATGTGCTTCAGACACATGCTTTTATAAAGGCAGGAGGTACTGCCAGCACCTCCTTCCTTTAAGCAGTGCCCCGGCCCAGGCACACAAGCCATGCCATGCCCCCTCCAGATGCACCAGGAGCGGGCACCCATGCTCAGCTAAGCCATTTGGTTCCTCCAGGGAGGGGCTGGCTCCGTCAAGGCCAGGAGGCCGAATCCAGGGC
>NW_023195344.1:0-623 GCF_002007445.2 Ailuropoda melanoleuca
CCACATATTCATTGAGCAAAATTTTACTGATGATCGAATATGTGGCAGACATTGTACTAGCAGGAGGGGACGCATTAGTAGCACAATCAGATGAGGACAATCTTAATGCCCAACAGAAGCATTCCCCGTATGCTACTGTTTCTCTTCACCCAACATCCTGTGTTCTACATCCTCAGAATATTGTGTTATGTAGATTATGAGTCACACTGGCCAGTCTGCAATNGTCACACTGGCCAGTCTGCAATTTGTTGAGACATTAGTGGGGTGATTTGGTTTCATAGGCCACGTGTAGTGGACATGTGTCAATTTTTGGCTTCTGATCATTTGAGTACCCTTTCCATATTTATAGTCATCTGGGAGTCTTGAGCTAGTTAGAGCCTGTCTCTCTCTATCCAAACTGAATCCACTTGAAGTTCACTTTCTTTGTCTTCACCGCAGCTAGGGTATAGCATGTAACTTGGGCTCGATCAATTAGATACTCCCAGTTTAGACTCTGAATGGCTAGTGACTTGAAAAAGCAAGGATAGCAAACCGTTCCTTTTTTAAAAATACACTTTATTTTGTAGATCTGTTTTAGACTTACAGAAAAACTGAGAAGTACCTACCTGAGTCCTCATATACCC
>NW_023195345.1:0-820 GCF_002007445.2 Ailuropoda melanoleuca
AGAATTGAAACATTTCTTTTTCTCAGATTTCTGATTGATTTCACAGGTGTTCAGAAACATTTGATAATCATCTAGCTGAACTCCAGGGACCAGATGAATTTAGGGTCCCCCTACTCCTCCGCCATCTTAACTCCTCCCAGGCTGATTATTTTAAAAGAAGTAACAAATTATACTAGTTTCTGTTCCATGTTGCAAATGACCATTCTTCTCTTACACTAGTCTTGGCCTTGAAGGGACAGCATAGCTAGTACCCCTAGCTTAGGCTGAAGCAGCATGATTTAATGTTAAGACCTTGGCTCTGGGCTTGGACTTGGGCCTACATCCCAGCTCTCATATTTATTGTCTGTGTGCCCTCCTTTAGAACTCTTTTACACTTGTAAAATGGCAATATTAATACAGGCCGACTCAAAGTTTTTGTGAGGAGTGAATTAAAAACGTGCATTAAAGGGCTTACCATACTCTCTGACAGGGATAGGCACTCAAAAATATTAGCTACTATCATTGTCTGGCAGTTGCACATAATCATGTTAATTAGAATTTTAATTTCTTCTCTAGTTTCATAGCTATTATGCCACACAATTCTTTATACCCAGCGCACAATTACTAGTTTCCTCTATGATTAGTGAACTTGAGATGATTAGATGATTTATTAAATTATTAAGCACAAAAAAAGAGGTTCATTATTATAGCTTCCCACCTTTCAAAAGCATTTATGTAAATAGTTTAAGACAAACAGTAGTTCCTTTGTTAACATGTTAAAGGCTACAAAAGTATTAAATCCCAAACAAAAACCCTCAGGCCACTTCTTCCTATGTTTGAT
>NW_023195346.1:0-1033 GCF_002007445.2 Ailuropoda melanoleuca
TTGGCCCAATATGGAATCTTGAAGATGTCCCCTTATGAAATAATGGATACTATAGCTCCAAACAATTTTCTACAATTCTGCCCTCTTCTCTGTGTAATTCTGTCAATTCCATCAAAACTGTCTATAATATATTCTACGACAGTTGCAGTCAACAGAACCCTACTGTAGGGCACTAACCCTGAAAATGTATGAAACTGTGATGATAAATCCATCAGCTCAAGGAAGGGGCTCTACAGATTCCCCTGCTATCTGCCCCTTCTCCTTTCCACCAAGCCAGAAATATTGCCCACGTAGCCACTTATTGGAGATTGGCAAGATAAAGGGGCCTTCGCACTTGTAATTTGCAAGAACAAGGGCTTCCTTTTTGATCTAGTATTCATTAGTTTATCACTGCCATTGTCAGTTAGCATTTATTGATTGATCACTCTTTCTGTCAAAGCACTGGTTTACATGCAAGATAATTTTTGTTATTCCAAAAGAGGCCCATAATGTTTTAGCACAATATGGAACTTCAGAAATCATCTAATAATCCACTTTCATTTTGCACTCATGGAAACTGAGCTCTAGAGCAGACTACTTAATTCCTCCAAAGTCATCTGCTAAGCATAACCTCCGATCTGTTCCTGGTTCTATCCCACCTTTACCATCATCCCACGACTTGAAACCAATATCTTGAAGCCNATTGCCCACGTAGCCACTTATTGGAGATTGGCAAGATAAAGGGGCCTTCACACTTGTAATTTGCAAGAACAAGGGCTTCCTTTTTGATCTAGTATTCATTAGTTTATCACTGCCATTGTCAATTAGCATTTATTGATTGATCACTCTTTCTGTCAAAGCACTGGTTTACATGCAAGATAATTTTTGTTATTCCAAAAGAGGCCCATAATGTTTTAGCACAATATGGAACTTCAGAAATCATCTAATAATCCACTTTCATTTTGCACTCATGGAAACTGAGCTCTAGAGCAGACTACTTAATTCCTCCAAAGTCATCTGCTAAGCATAACCTCCGATCTGTTCCTGGTTCTAT
>NW_023195347.1:0-1831 GCF_002007445.2 Ailuropoda melanoleuca
CGGCAGTGCACCCCCCTCGCCCCGCGAGCCCAGGCCCCCGCCCCGCGCCAGCCGGCCCGCGTCGCCCCGCAGGAAGTTCATGAGCACGGTCTCCGCCATGTCGTCGGCGTTGTGGCCTGGGGGACAGAGGGGGAGCAGGTGAGGTGGGCGCGCCACCTTGGGGCAGCCAGGACCCATCAAGACCGGGAGGGAGAGTGGCACACGGCATGCGACCCGGCCACGGACAGCCCACCCCCAGGACCCAGAGAGAGATGGGGAGGGGATGTGGAAAGTGGCAGAGTGGGTGACCAGGCCTTGGAAACCCCCCACCCACCGGACCTGCGGGTCAGCCAGGACCCAGAGGGTGCAGAGGGGGTGCGGAGAACAGCAGGGAGGGCCAGACAGGGCCGTGGAGACCCCTGGGCACCACGGGACAGCCAGGTGGAGGCTGGAGGTGGTCACAGTGAGAAACTGGAGGGGAACACACACAGGCTCCCGGGGAGCCACTCGGGGTGCCCTCATTTGCCACCCACTTATCGCCAACCAGGCCCTGCGCTAGTTGCCTTTTCACGACGGTAGTAAAAGTGTTTAGCGCTACAAATATCATCTCAGTCTCAGAAGTGGGCCTCCCACTGCAGAGAAAGCTACCACAGTTGGCTTCTGAAGGATGCTACCACTTCCTTCGCCTCCTTGTGCGAAGGGAGACACAATGAATGTTATTTTTTAAAATGTAGGGAACCACAGCCCCGGAGAGTGCCCCCACCCCTCAGCTGCAAGGCCTGCGCTCACCCGTCACGATGTGCGTGGCTCCCACGAGGCGCGCCCCTTCCTCCAGTGCGCGGCGCCGCAGCACCCCACAGAAGGTGCAGCAGGCGCGGCTGCGGCCGGTGCCGGCCGTGCTGCGGGCCACGGCGTCCATCGTCCAGCCCCCGAAGAGGTCTGCGTAGGCCACGACGGTGAGCGGGAGGTCCCAGCGCGCCGCCTGCCGCCTCACGGCCGCCAGCGCCGCGTCCCGGTAGCCGCCGATGCCCTCGTCCACTGCAACCAGGCGCAGCGAGACGCCCAGGCGCGNTCTTCCCTCGCCTCCTTGTGCGAAGGGAGACACAATGAATGTTATTTTTTAAAATGTAGGGAACCACAGCCCCGGAGAGTGCCCCCACCCCTCAGCTGCAAGGCCTGCGCTCACCCGTCACGATGTGCGTGGCTCCCACGAGGCGCGCCCCTTCCTCCAGTGCGCGGCGCCGCAGCACCCCACAGAAGGTGCAGCAGGCGCGGCTGCGGCCGGTGCCGGCCGTGCTGCGGGCCACGGCGTCCATCGTCCAGCCCCCGAAGAGGTCTGCGTAGGCCACGACGGTGAGCGGGAGGTCCCAGCGCGCCGCCTGCCGCCTCACGGCCGCCAGCGCCGCGTCCCGGTAGCCGCCGATGCCCTCGTCCACTGCAACCAGGCGCAGCGAGACGCCCAGGCGCGGCGTGAGCTCGCGCAGCACATGCGCCAGCACCGTGGAGTCCTTGCCGCCGGAGGCGCCCACGGCCACCACGGCGCCGGGCGGCAGCAGGCGGCCCGCCAGCACCGTGTGCAGCACCTCGGCCTCGAAGGCGGTGCAGAAGCAGGCCCCGCACAGCGCTTGGCCGGAGCGCGGGCGGCGNGTGGCTCCCACGAGGCGCGCCCCTTCCTCCAGTGCGCGGCGCCGCAGCACCCCACAGAAGGTGCAGCAGGCGCGGCTGCGGCCGGTGCCGGCCGTGCTGCGGGCCACGGCGTCCATCGTCCAGCCCCCGAAGAGGTCTGCGTAGGCCACGACGGTGAGCGGGAGGTCCCAGCGCGCCGCCTGCCGCCTCACGGCCGCCAGCGCCG
>NW_023195348.1:0-1755 GCF_002007445.2 Ailuropoda melanoleuca
GACTCGATCCCGAAACGCCGGGATCATGCCCTGAGCCAAAGGCAGACGCTTAACGACTGCGCTACCCAGGCGCCCCTGCCCTCCATTTTTTTAAGGTTTTATTTATTTATTTGACAGAGAGCATGAGCGGTGGGGAGGGGCAGAGGGATAGGGAGAAGAAGACTCCCCGCTGAGCAGGGAGCACAACAAGGGGCTGGATCCCAGGACCCCAAGATCACTACCTGAGCCAAAGGCAGATGCTTAACCAACTAAGTGACCCAGGCACGCCCATTTATTTTTGTAATTAAGGAAAAAGTAACAAGTGTAGTGTGGTTACTTTGGGAGGGTCTGCTTTAATTGGTAATTATGTATATTTTCATATTGTTTGTAATTTTTAAATCTTAAATTGTATCACCTTTATTTTAAATATCATCAGGTCTATCTAGACAGAGAGCACAACTTTTTTAGTTTTCTTCTTGGTGCTGCCCAGTATTTAAAGAAATAAAACTCAATCTAAATAAGTCTTATATTATCATTTTTTTTAAAAAATAACTTGCCAGGTGAGTCTGACAGGTTGCACACTTCTACCCTCCCCCGCCAAAAAACGGACTTAAATGTGATTTCTCTTGTTCATCAAAAAGGAAACAAACAAAAAAACAGAAACAAAACTAAAAAACCCTATTGTTTCTCCAGCACTTTAATATGTTCCAGGCCTTTTACGAAACCCTTCACATAGATCATCCCATTTAATCTTGGAACTAACCCTAAGAGTTTCAGGAAATGGAAACTTGGAATGTTTAGCGACTCACCCAGGCCACAAGGCTGTCTCCTGCTGGCCTTGAGCACTGACATTCCACCCTTCTGTATCTTTTAAGTCTTTACCTCCTTCCATGTAACCCACAGAAGAGGCTTTTTGTGTTTTGCCTAAGACTAGAACAAGGTAAAACTTAATAAACTGATCTGACTAAAGTAAACCCATAAGGAAAAAAGTAGGCAGCAGAAGTACTGGGGGAGGGGGCGGTGCAGGAGTTGCAAAGAGAGGGGCGCCTGGGTGGCTCACTTGTTAACCATCTGCCTTAGGCTCAGGTCCTGATCCCCTGGGAGCCCCGCATAGGGCTCCCCACTGGGGGGGGGGGAGGGCTGCTTCTCTCTCTCCCTCTGTGTGCTTCTCCCCCTGCTTGTGCTCACTCTCTCTCTGTCAAATAAACAAATAAAATCTTAAAAAAAAAAAAAAGTTGCAAAGGGGGAATCCAGGGTGCAATGTCTGAGGATCAGCAAGATATCACTTAGGCATTTCTTACAAATGCTAAGGAAGCAAATCATAGGGCTGCCATTCCTGAGAAAGGGTGACTGGGGATGAACTACTTATTGATGGGAGTCAACTAAACAATCAGAGGTGCTATGAAGAGGAAAAGGCTAAGAATACACCCTGTGTCCTGACTAGAAGGCCCTTTGGCCATTTCCTGACAGACAACACCCATGTATTTGCCCAGTGAATAGCACTCAGCAACTCTGTGACAGATCAAAAAGAAAAAGATCCAAAACTCCTGTCCTCAAGATTACTAATAGAGTGAGTCATCAACTGGGTACTCAGGGACAAGCTAGGACTCCCTAAAGGAACCTGAGACCTCACATATCTCACATGCATGTGATACACACACACAGAGAAACACCCTACTTCTGAGCACTAAAAAGAGAGTAGGGTAAAGGGGGGGGGAACGTGTCCTTTAACTACAAAATGTTGAAATAAGGAATTGGACTAAATAACCTGCTTTG
>NW_023195349.1:0-172 GCF_002007445.2 Ailuropoda melanoleuca
AGCGTCCAGGAAAACACCTCCAGCGAACAGCATCATTTTCACTGGGGACCCCGATTCCACATTGGGTGTAGAGGCCTGGGGAAGATCCAGCCCATAGAACAAAGAAACAAAGTGTGATGGGAAAGCCCTTGAAGTCACGATGGACTTATGGAAGGTGGAACAGGAATCAAGG
>NW_023195349.1:203-321 GCF_002007445.2 Ailuropoda melanoleuca
ACACGACGAACACAGCACTGAGAAAGACAATTCGGCCAAAACCCTCCTCCAACGAAATGTTTGATCCCTGGGGAAATCCTGTCAAAACTGCTGGCGGCAATGGAACAAAAAGGCCCAA
>NW_023195349.1:358-1534 GCF_002007445.2 Ailuropoda melanoleuca
GTACAGGGACCGTCTTAGCACTATCATCACCCTTCGTGAATAGGGAAACATGAGGGAAAGTGGTCCCGCGGAAGCATGACGAGAGTGCCCCATAGTGGTCTCTGAGACCACACAGACCAGGGAAATATCAACGATCATCATCTCTCGTGAGTAAGGGAGCATGAATGAAAAGGTTCAGGATTTTCGTGGATTCAGCACCCTTCTCTTTGCTAATAAAGCAGAGCGTCCAGGAAAACACCTCCAGCAGCTTTTACTCTGGGGACCCCGATTCCACATTGGGTGTAGGAGCCTGGGGAAGATCAGCCCTTAGAACCAAGAAACAATGTGTGATTGGAAAGCCCTTGAAGTCACGACGGACTTATGGAGGGTGGAACAGGAATCAAGGTGTTTTGCTACCGTGAATGAAACACGACGAACACAGCACTGAGAAAGACAATTCAGCCAAAACCCTCCTCCAACGAAATGTTTGATCCCTGGGGAAATCCTGTCAAAACTGCTGGCGGCAATGGAACAAAAAGGCCCAAAATACGTCCGTCAGAAACAACACCGTACAGGGACCGTCTTAGCACTATCATCACCCTTCGTGAATAGGGAAACATGAGGGAAAGTGGTCGCGGAAGCGCTGAGGAGAGTGCCCAATGGGGTCTCTGAGACGCCTCACAGTCCAGGGAAATATCAACGATCATCATCTCTCGTGAGTAAGGGAGCATGAATGAAAACCTTCCGGATTTTCGAGGACTCAGCGCCCTTCTCATTGGTAATAAAGCAGAGCGTCCAGGAAAACACCTCCAGCGAACAGCAGCCTAATAGGGACCCTGATACCACATTGGGTGTAAGTGCATGGGAAGTATCAGGCACTTGCGACAAGACAAAGTGTGAGGATAAAGCCTTTGCAGTCAAATTGGCCTTATGGAAGGTGAAACGGAATCAAGGTGCTTTGGTACCGTGAGTGAAACACGACNNNTACCGTGAATGAAACACGACGAACACAGCACTGAGAAAGACAATTCAGCCAAAACCCGCTTCGAAGGAAATGTTTGATCCCTGGGGAAATACTGTCAAAACTGCTGGTGGCAATGGAACAAAAAGGCCCAGAACACGTCCATCAGAAACAACACCGTACAGGGACCGCCTTAGCACGATCATCACCCTTCGTGAATAGGGAAACATGAGGGA
>NW_023195350.1:0-560 GCF_002007445.2 Ailuropoda melanoleuca
TACAGATTATTGGTATAGACTATCATTTGCAAACATAGCAGAACATGAAAAATCAGAAGACTCACGAAGGGGAAATGGAGATTCAAAAAACATTAAACTTAGCCAGTACAAAAGTTGTAGTCTCCAGAGAAAGTGAGTTGAGGCAGAATGCAGAAAATAATTTAATAATTCAATATGTGTTTTTGTGTGGTTCAAAATGTTATTAAATTAATCCAGAATAAGCTATTGAGAAAAATAAACTCTTGGAGTATATTTTTGAACAGAAACAGAGTAGGAAATTCTGGTACCATAGTTAAAAACCAGTATAATAAGGATTGAAAGAGAAAAAAATTATAAGAAAAAAATTGTCAATTCAAAAAAAANTAAGAAAAAAATTGTCAATTCAAAAAAAAAGTTAGGAAAAGAGAAAATATAAAGCAAGGAATATAAAACAGAATAAGCAATTCAAAAAAAAGTTAGGAAAAGAGAAAATATAAAGCAAGGAATATAAAACAGAATAAATACAAAAGATAGGAAACAATAGAATAAATAATACCAGACACATGTAATTACAACAAATG
>NW_023195351.1:0-1196 GCF_002007445.2 Ailuropoda melanoleuca
AATTATTAAATAATGGCAGGAAAATGATCCAAAAAATGATCAATACAACACAATGCATATTTATGTTTTAAAGCATTATTAAAGTAAAAAATTTTGGGAAACATATTTCTTAGGGATAAAATCATGTTTTGAGCGCTTAATGCAAAGCAACAAAAACAATGAGTTTGGCAGCAAGAATTTTATTTCTGCTAAAAGGACGTATAAAGCACCAAAAATGTATGTGAAAAGATAGCATTAACTGTAAGAGTATTTTATGACATAACAAATCATAGTTGGCGTTCCTATTTCCGCCACGTACAGCACTGAAAGATAGCTTCTCCCCTTTAACTTTTTTGAATTCCTTATCATATTTTGCAAAACACCTTGGAGTTGCTGTCACCCCACAGAACATGTTTTAAGTCGTTCAACCACTTCATTCATCCCTGAAAACCCACATCACACCCTTCACCCCTAATTCAAGGCAAAAGGGCTCTTCAGTGACCGTTAATCTTGACATCATTTTCCCATGACACTCGGTAAACTGTGTTCCCTTCCTTGAATCAATTAGGTGACATTCATTCGTTTCAATGGGCAGAAGGCAGAAACATTATTGCAAGGAGGAAATATAGGCTGGTGTGTTATTAAACCCACGATACAACACTGTTCAGTATAGGCTCTAGGCCACCCAGTGGGCTTCTGGGACCTGATCCCACATTAATTGTTCTTATCGCAAAATACCACCAGAAGGTAGATCCCATGTTAACTGAGCTTATCACACAATTGTTCTTATCACAAAATCATATCACATAATGATAAATTGGACAGGAGAAAACTTTTGCAAGTGCTGGGAATAGTGATGGCCTAAATTGTGGGGATACACTTACTGCCTAACCCATCAATTTTGTACACATCATGTAGAAATTTTTGGATGTCGCTCATGGCTCAATATAGTGGTTTCAAAAATACCAAAGGACTGGGATGCCTAGCGGGTTCAGTCAGTTAAGCACCCGTCTTCGGCTCAGGTCATGGTCTCGGGGTTCTGGGATCAAGTTCTGTGTCAGGCTCCCTGCTCAGTGGGGAGTCTGCTTCTCCCTCTCCCTCTGCTCTCTCTGTCAAATAAATAAACGAAATCTTTTTAAAAATACTAAAATGTAGGGGCGCCTGGGTGGCACAGCGGTTAAGCGTCTGCCTTCGGCTCAGGGCGTGATCCCGGCGTT
>NW_023195351.1:1338-3273 GCF_002007445.2 Ailuropoda melanoleuca
TTAAAAAAAATACTAAAACGTAGAACAGATGTGTTTTAAACAAACAAAAGCCTGTTAATAATTTCTAATATTTTGCCTTAAATCCTTAATTCTCCAAGCTTTCTTGTATGTACCTAAAAAAGGATAATGGTAAAAATACATGGTATACATACAGAAAAAAATCTCCAGTAAGATATGAAAAAGTAACATTTTTAGTACTATTTGGGTAACGTACATATTATCATGCATGCACACGCAAATTATGTACAGGCTTTATTTGTATTTCGTATGTTCTACCAAGAAAACTTTACCCAAATATAATTGTGAGATTAAAATATCTCTGTACAGAATTTAAAATTCAATTTGATTTGAAATATGAATGTTATTTCTTCCAAGTCAACTCATGAGTTAGAGTCTTTTGAGTGGTTGCTTTGGGCTAACCTTTAAAATCCAATTTAAAAAATAACCCAAATCTTATGTTTGGAACTTCTCTGATAAATAAGAAAAAAATTAAGATAATCGTTAAAAAAATTGTGTATCATTTTACAGAAATTTTGGCATCTAACTTCAAATGCAATCTCTGATACTTGAAAAAAACAAGAATCTAGAGGATAGTTTCATTTACATATATGTGTTTAAAAGGTTCGCAAGTGCTTCCTTTTAATTCTGTAATAATGCAGGCTCATACTTTATGTAATTACTTAGAGTTAATTCACTTATATTTATAAGCAAATGAAGCTAATATAAAATTAAAGTACAACAAATATGTCGTTCACCTCACTTAATAAAAATAGTTGACCTGAAGGTTTAATGAAATGATCTATCGGGAGCATTTCTGAGTGAGCACCCGTACAAACCCTATTTTCCTAAGATGTGGGACAATGATTCCAAGAAGATCCATAATGAGAATGATTTCTTTATAGGATGCCTGTGCACCTTCCCCCGCCTTTTATGCTTTGGGTGCTGTCGCTCCCTGGATTATCAGAGTCGAGAGAGGTCATCAATCACACTATGACGTTTTGCTGTTTCCCTAGCAAATGGACAATGCCTGGAACTCAATAGAACCTCTCTAAATGTTCTCTTCAAACGTCTGTGCTGCTTTCTTGCATATCATTCTCACAATATAAAAACTTTATTAAACCACCCGGTAAGCAGTCAGGTTTGGGCAATACTCTTAAAAAAAAAAAAAAATAGAGAGAGAGAGAGAAACAGAGTTTCATAGATATATTCAAAGCCAAATTGTAATGGTTATGTATATTTTATTGCTTGATAAAAATCAATGCTATGTATTTAAATATAAAAGGCCTCTTTCTCTTCAGTCGGCCTGTGGATCATCTGTGTTCCGCATCCCAGGATTCAGAGATCACAGATCTTTATTGCGGTAGGGCTCCCTTGTGGGAGAATTCACTTGTGTGGTATGTAGATTAATATCCAGGTTATTTGTAGCCAAATATCCATTTCTCCATCTGTATCATAATCTTTGGTTTCTTACCTTAAGAGCTATTAAAAAATACCAATTCTATTATTGGAGACATTCATTTTATCGATGTAGCTATCATCTATCCATGTCTACTCTCTATGTATCTATCTGCCATCGATCTATCTGCCTATCATTTATCTATCAACATTCGCTGGATACTCTTGCTGGAGAAATATGTGTATGTCCCAAATCACCCACCCACTGGAGCCATGGGTTTAGAAGTCAAGTGCGGTCCTTCTCACTGTGCAATCATCCCAATTGCACTATTTTGGACTTGACGGACAGGTTCCTGGTCTTCTTGGTCAAACTCTATTTCTCTGCGTCAATCTCTGTGCTCAGTATGACAGCTGGCTGTTTAGTTTTCACCTGCTTTGTGCAATCTCACATAGACTTGCTAGACGGATAGCAGCCCACCTCCCAACTACGTATCTGGCTCCTCCCTTACCCGCCAATTTCTCCTACTATTCGAGCCCCTC
>NW_023195352.1:0-1354 GCF_002007445.2 Ailuropoda melanoleuca
AGATATCTCTATCTGTATATTATTTTATATAAATTTGTCAGTGCGAATGCCTCATTAGTAATATATTTTTTTTTCCTCATAAAATAGTGAAATAGAGACTTTAAATCTTTATCATCTCCCTATCTCCAATTTACCAGAGCAACAAGGACAAATGTGCTGGTTTCCCTGTGGTAATAATAGTAACATTGATCACTGTATCTTTCAGATGGACCTCAGCTTTCTTTGACAAGTTCATTCCTGAAATCTTTTTCTATAAAGTTAGTAATTACTTTTTATAGACCTCCACATAGTATTTCAAGGGGAAGCATTCACTAAGTTATATTGGATATAAATCTTTTGCTGTATATTTTTGGAATGATTTCTAGGAAATCCTGAACTCTGTGTGTAAAAGAGATTTTTCAGGACACTCACCCTTTAAAACTTTCCTTTGAATGCTGCTTGTGATGTTACCTGGGGTGGAAATGCATTGTTCCTGAACTGGTAACATCACTAGCACCTAGGAACTTGTTAGACATACAAATCCTCAAGTACCACACCAGACCTAACGAATCAGAAATTTTGGGGGAGGGACTCAGGACTTAGTGGTTTAACAAGCCTGTCAGGTAATTCTGTTGTTTGCTAAACTTTAAGATCTTTTGCACAAAGAGAAGCCATAGTATGGCTTGAAAAATTCATGGAAATGAATTTTTTAAAGGTGTTTTTAAAAAGATGAACATCATTATGCTTTTCCCATTTTCTAAGTGAAATTAGTATAGCTTATCTTAGCTGAAAAATTGTTTCTAAGTAATACAAGGGTTAAAGGAATTAAATGCATTGATCCATTTGCCTTTAGTAAATTCAAAATTTAATTTCTTAGATTATTTCTGTTGGTATTATTTACTTGTTAAAATTAGGCACACTTCATGTATTTATGTTTTCCTTCTAATTATCACATCTTCAGATAGGAGAAAGATTTCTCTTTCGCTTTATTTTAAAAAATTACCAAAAAACCCATCATCTGTAACTATCACAGTCAAATTATACACACACACACACACACACACACACACACACACACACACACATATATCTTTTACTCAGTTGTTTTCAACATCATACACTGGACAGAAGACCAGGATACAGGCTCTAAACCTACTTCAAGCTTCTCTGACCTTCCTTCTTAAAAGTTTATATACTAATCTTGGAAGTATGAGGAGTTCCAGAGGAAAAATGCAAGGTCATGTCTGTCATCATTAAGTTAGACTTCCCTTAGCATGTTTAATAATTTTACTCTGTCTGAAGATACTGAAGACACCAGGATACAAAGGAGTATGGTTTGGTACTTCCTTAATGGAAAGGAACAAAAAATGGAAAA
>NW_023195353.1:0-416 GCF_002007445.2 Ailuropoda melanoleuca
CATCTAAAAAGTAATTCAAGTGAATATCTATAAATGGGCAGTTGATATGTTTTGGAAGCAGAACCTTATAGTTATATATCAGAAGCTTTCTCTAGTAAAAGAATGGACTTCAGAAGGAGAAAGACCTAGTTTTGAGTCTCAGCTTTTCCACTTATTTGTTGTTTTGCTTTGAGTAAGTTATTTACTCCCTGTAAGCTTCAATGTCATCACTCCTAAAGCAGAATTAAAAACAATATTTATATTTTGAGACTGCTAAAATTAAATGAGAAGGTCTGGTTCACAGTAAAATCTTAAGAAATAGAAGTTATCCTTACCTTGAAATATCAAATTCCAATAAAGGTGATCAGATAATTGTCCAAGGAAAGTAGGATTTATTTGCAAGTAGTCTCTGATGTTAGATTGTAACTAGTGAGAAG
>NW_023195353.1:1381-5696 GCF_002007445.2 Ailuropoda melanoleuca
AAAAAAAAGTAAAATAGAGTATGAATGTTCTGAGGCACACATTACTCTGTATAAACAGGATTTTTAATTAAGGGGGAAAACATGTGATTACTTATTTTATTAATTTAATCTTAGTTTTTGTCATTGCATGTCTCTAAATCAGTTGCTATAAAATTATGTCTGAAATACCATCATGCCAAATAAAGGTCTAAAAGTGAAGATTGCTAAAGAAATTGAGATGCTATATCAGAGACATTCTTCAGGTAGAAATCTCATTTATCTTGTTTTAGATGATAGGACTAGAATCTCTGGTTTTTTTTTCAGCTAGAGTAGCTTTTCTGTTAATGTCACAACAACATTGCTCTCTCCAAGTGATTTCAGCAGAACAATTTTCAGCTTTTATAATAATTTTCTTTCATAGTTAAATACTAAATGTATTGATTGATTAGAAAAAAAAATCATCATTCTAATTTTGGAGACAAATCAGAATAATAGAGAGGAAAACCACCTAACATAATTTTCAAAAAATATTCAGACAACTTCTAATGGAAACAATTATTGTTTAATTAAATAAAACCAAAAATTATTTTTATAACCTTAAAAATAGTCACTTAATAATTCAACAAACATTTATCAAGCTAATACTAAGTATACGAAAATGCAATAGGTATTGTAGGATTCATTCATTCAAACATATTTATTTACTGGGCATCAACTATCTATCTGGCTCTATTCTAAATTCTGGGGATAAGTTGGTGAGTAAACTAGACCATTCAAAACAATTTTTGAGCACCATGATGTTCCAGACATTATGAATTAAATAGAAAACATTCCTTGTCCTCATGGGGCTTATGTCCTGGCTGACAAAGACAGAAATATGAAAGATAAATAAGTAAAATATATAATATGTTGGACAACAATACTTGTTAAAAAGAAATCTAAATAAAGCCAAATTGGCAGTATGAAATGTCGGGGAGTATGTGTGAACTTTTAGATAGGGTGCCAGGGTAAAATTAAGGAGATCATGAAGTTTTAGTAGTCACCTGAAGGAGGCAGGCAGAGCTATATTTGGGGACTGTAAGATAGCTAGGCAAAGAGGAGCTTAGGCAAAAGCAATAGAAATGCAAGTGTCCTGAAGCAGGCCTGTGTCTGCAATGTTCCTGGAATAGCAAGGAGGTCAACGTGGCTGTTGTGGGGGAGAACAAGGTGGAGTGAATAGGAGATGAGGTCAAGGGGCAACGAGGAATTAATTACCTCTGGAATGGATTGTATTTGGCCTTATAGGCTTTTACACTAAGAGTAATGGAAAATCTTTAGTTTTTTGAGCAGCAAGATGACACAACTTGACTTATATTTCAACAGGATCACTTTGTTGTCTTTAAACTATCTTGCAGAATGGCAAGAAAAAAAGCAGGGAGACTACCTGCAAGGCCATCTCAACAATTGAGTTCAGATACGATGTTGGCTTTGATCACCATGGAGAGGTGGCGAATACCTGAGTATATCTTAAAGTTGGAGCCGAGAAGATAGCATGGCAATCTCTCCACGGCATGTGAAAGTTAGGAGTCGAAAAATGATGCCAAGGTTTTGAGTTTATTGTGTTAGAGTAAGAGTTTGCCATTTAACTGAAATGGGGAAAATGACGGCAGTGAAGATTCCCTCCTCAGGCCTCCCCCAGGGGTGGCGTTAAGTTTAGTAACAAAAATGTAGCAATAGGGCACGCATGGATGAGTTACTATATAAATGAAGAATCCTATAGTATTACTACATTAGTACATGCAATTATTAACATCAACTATGTGACACTTTACATTATCCCAGATCTTCAAAGTAGCCTATCTGCAATGGAGGGATTATAGCCCTTCTTTTACAAAGAAGCATAAAGGAGTTACAGTAGTTGGTGAGACAGAATTCTGTCAGCTGTCAGCCCTTTCTTACTCTTTTTTTTTTTTTTAAGATTTTATTCATTTATTTTAGAGAGAGAGAGCATAAGCAGCAGGCGGGGCAGAGAAAGAGGGAGAGAGAATCTCAAGCAGAGTCTGTGCTGAGTGTGGAGCCTGATCTGGGGCTCGATTCCACGACCCTGAGATCATGACCTGAGCAGAAACCAAGAGTCTGCCACTTAGGGATGCCTGGGTGGCTCAGTCAGTTAAGTTTCTGCCTTGAGCTCAGGTCACGATCCCGGGGTCCTAGGATCCAGTTGGCTGTTGGTCTCCTTGCTCAGCGGGGAAGCTGCTTCTCCCTCTGCCTTCTCTGCCCACCGCTCCCCCTCCTCTGCTCTCTCTCTCTCTCTCACTGACAAATAAATACATAAAATCTTAAAAAAAACAACAACAACAAAGTCCACTGCTTAACCAACTGTGCACCCAGGCACTCCCCCTTCACACTTTTATATGCCTCCCTTCCATTAAACTACAAGAAAAAATAACACATGGAAAAATTGTGAAACATGGAGAATATATGTAGCTTTCTATATGTGGGTGATTTCCTAGCACTTTATTTTTTAACACACAAGATAGTCTGCTTCATGTTTTATATATTCCGGATAAAGAGATTGAACCGATAGAGCCACTAAGCATGTGCCTCACTGTGCACGACTTGTGTGAGCAGATACCAACGTGAAAAAAAATCGCTATGTGCCTCTAAAAATAAGAATTAAAGAAACAAATTGGATACTGTAATTTCTGGAAAGGGTGCTCAAATGAATAAAAGTAATTTGCCCGTACCCCAAAGAAAGAAAGAAAGAAAGAAAACAAGTACTTGACAGAATTCTTTACTGTAATGTATCACCTCAGGTAAGAAAATGTAAAATGTGTCAAAAGCAGAATAAATGAACATAAACAATGAAAAATGGGTAGGTCGAGCATGATTTTTAACACACTTATCAAATAGAAAATCTGGAAATAATTACACCATAAAACATGAAGAAGAGAGAATATGTACTACGACTTTTTGTTATTCAGAGGCTTATGTTTTGAAGAAAGTAGAAAAAAAAAAGAAAGAATTACACAATGTTAAATGATAAATGGAAAAATCAGGCTATATATTTGGCTATATACCAGTACCATAAATCTGTATCTACGCTTTAGTATTTAGCTTATTGACCTTTTGCATTATCTTATGTATCTTACATGTATCAATGTTTAATGAAGGAAGTATTTTTGAAAAATAATCCTTGATCAGATAAGGGTCTCCAGCTTTTAAGAATAAATTTCCCAACTGTCCATTTTTTCAAAATGTCCTGTTTATACTGTCCTCATATGGCTAAGCTCTTGACCATAACCCTAGTTGAATTTCATTTTGTGCTGTCCAAGGAAGACATCTTTATCTTTTTGGTAGGGTACGGGGAGGTCAAAGGTCAGGCAGCTGGCAAGAGTGGTGGTTAATTTTTCTTGCCTCCAGTCTTCTTCATCTCTAGCCACTTCCTTCCTCTGCTGTCTTATCCCAAAGCACACTGCTCACTGTGGCAACTGACATTTTCGGGAACATACTGCAGTGGTATATGCAAAGCCTGTTTGTGTTGAGAAACAAAGACTGGGCTTCCTACATCAGCTCCATAACATATTCCTCTGTGAGCCCAGGAATGAAAGTGCCATTTCCTGTTCTTGTATTATCAACATCGTCTGCAATAGTTTTATACATCATTGCGAAACAGCATAGTAATTAGGAGGATACACTTAGGCACCAAACAGAGCTGGCTTCTGGATTCACTCTTCTCTGGTTATGAAGTGATGCTAGGAAAATGGCTGAGTATCTCTAAGCTTCAGCTTCCTTCAGAGCTTACTGACTGGGTTTGTGAGAGCAAAGGACATAATGCTTAGGAACTGCCACTCTTAGTGCCTGTAGCAGGTGGACAATATCAGCAAACATTTTTCAGTATTATCTGTATCACCTTAGACAAGTTACTTAACTACCCTGTATCTCAGTTTCCTTACTTGTAAAAAGGGGATATATGATCTGATTCATGGAGCTGCTCTAAGGATAAAAGAAGAATATTTCAAAAGTCCTGAGAACAGTGTTTTATCTTGTCTTCTTTTGTTTTTTAGAAAGAAAGTGTGAATGCCTGTGAAGTGCCTACCCAAGCAGAGTGGGGGCAAAGCGGAAAGGAAAACCTTAAGTAGGCTCCAAGTTGAGTGTGGAGCCTGACCTGGGGCTCGATCTCACGACCCTGAGATCATGACCTGAGCCCAAATCAAGAGTCTGATGCTCAAGAAAATGAGCCACCCAGGCGCCCCTTACACATGTAAGTGGACAATAAATGTAAATTGTCACACTGACGATGATGATAATAATCCGCAGCATTATTTATTAATGTGATAACAGTACAGTGAGGTTC
>NW_023195354.1:0-782 GCF_002007445.2 Ailuropoda melanoleuca
CAGCGACATGCAGAAGAATGAAACACTACCAATTTCTTACACCATACACAAAAATAAGTTCAAAATGGATGGAAGACCTAAATGTGAGACAGGAAACCATCAACACCCTAGAGGAGAACACAGATAGTAACCTCTTTGACCTAGACCATGGGAACTTCTTACTAGACACATCTCTGGAAGCAAGGGAAACAAAAGCAAAAATGAACTATTGGGGCTTAATCAAGATAAAAATCTTCTTCATAGTAAAGGAAACAGTCAACAAAACTAAAAGGCAACCTACAGAATGGACAAGATATTTGCAAATGACATATGAGATAAAGGACTAGTATCCAAAAATCTATAAAGAACTTATCAAACTCAATACCCAAAAAACAAATAATCCACTTAAGGAATGGGCAGAAGACATGAACAGACATTTCTCCAAAGAAGACATGCAAATGGCTAACAGACACAAGAAAAAGTGTTCAACAACACTCATCATCAGGGAAATATAAATCACAACCACTGTGAATATTACCTCACATCTGTCAGAATGGCTAAAATTAACAACACAGTAAACAACAGATGATGGTGAGGATGTGCAGAAAGGGGAACCCTCTTACTCTGTTGGTGGGAATNTCTGTTGGTGGGAATGAAAACTATTACAGTTACTCTGGAAAACAGTATGGATGTTCCTCAAGAAGTTAAAAATAGAACTACTCAACCACCCACCAATTGCACTACTAGGTATTTATCCTAAGGATACAAAAATACTGATTCAAAGGGACACATGCACCCCAATG
>NW_023195355.1:0-659 GCF_002007445.2 Ailuropoda melanoleuca
GGGGACAAGTAGATCTGGAGGACAAATGGAAGGATACCCCAGTTGGTCTCTTTAAAGAGTTCCAACTTATTATCCCAGAGCACCAGTTAGACACCAGAAAGAGAGCACGCCAGTACTCCCATTTGTCTGCAACAGTTACCTTTTCAGTCAGCATATCACACTTCAAGTCTCTGTTTGTTCCCAAAGACTTACTACACTGCTTCTCTGTCATATCACACTTTGCCCCTCTGAAGTACATCTTTGGTACTCCAGGGTGTTACAGGGGCTTTTCCAGGGTAAGGGTCGGTCTGTCTGGATTTCCCGTACTACGGGACAAAACTGTTCTCTGAGACCTCTAACCTGTTGGTCCCATCCATGACCTCAGGACTTCTTCCTGGTTCACCCAGCCCCACTGGCAGTCTGATAACCCACTGGAAATCTCCAATATGGCTATAGTTCAGAGACCCTGAAGTTCATACATATGGCTTAAACAGTTCCGAGGGAAGAAGCCCTCCAGCAGCGTCCCGGGTATGCCGCTGCCATNGCCATAGGCTGTTCAGACCCTTAATGCTGCTGCCAGAGAGATTTTTTACTTTTAAAAAAATTATACACCACACGCCTGTTAGAATGGCCCAAATCTGTAGCACTGGTGAGGATGTGAAGCAGGTAGGACCTCTCAT
>NW_023195356.1:0-569 GCF_002007445.2 Ailuropoda melanoleuca
CTGATGAACAGAGAACCCACGCTAATCTTTCATTAGGAAGACATGCGCTGTGTGTGCGTGTGTGTGTGTGTCTCCTTCATTTTCTGCACTTATGACTCCACTCCCTGCTGCTTCTTTTGGTCCTCGTGTCCGATGTTTGGTTCTCCACTCTTCCATTCCAGCTAAAGCACTGGCACATCCCAAGCAGGCTTCTCCACTGTCTCCTCCCACACATCCCTGGGCTTCTCCAGCACTCCAGGCACTGCAACATCTCCTTGGAACAACGTCATGGGACAGGGTCTGGGCCCTTGAGGTGCTCCTCGCAGATGGCGGTCCGAGGCCTGGCAGGGTGTGACTGCAGGCAAGTCACTATACATTCTAGGTCTCAGTTGCCTTCATTGGAGAACGAGTCTAATTTAGGCAGAACCTAGGACTCGATGACCACTGTNTGATGACCACTGTGGGCAAAGTCAGCTTATTAGCATGACACCTAGCAGGAAAACATACAGAATACTCTTTGTGTTTTTATTAACTGCAAGATAGACATGTCAACAATAACCATGACATACTAATTGTAGTCCTAGAAAAAG
>NW_023195357.1:0-1373 GCF_002007445.2 Ailuropoda melanoleuca
TAGAGTTGAGAAGTATAATGGATAAAGACTTTCACAAACCGGCCCTTGATGACTTTTCTGATGTAATCTCTCGCCTTTCTAAACACTTGCACTTTATACTTTAGCAATATAATTCAGCTTTTATTTCTTCAAACACAGAATGCAGCCTCATAGTTTCCTGTGTTTGCATACATTATTCTTTCTGATCTGGAATGTCCTGCTTTATCTCTTTCATCTCTCTTTGCTTGGATAATTCAGCCTTTTATTATTTTTTTCTTTTACATTCATTTTTTCTCTTTAGCATTTTTAATTATTATATTTTTCATTTCCAAAGGTTTTCTTTTTCAAATCTACTTGACAGTTTGTGATANTTTTGTGATAATTTTTTATTTTTTATTTTTTTTAAGATTTTATTTATTTATTTGTCAGAGAGGAAGAGAGACTGAGCAAGCAAGAGAAGTGACAGGCAGAGGGAGAAGCAGGCTCCCCACTGAGCAAGGAGCCTGATGTGGGACTCGATCCCAGGACTCTGGGATCATGACCTGACCTGAAGGCAGACACATAACTGACTAAGCCACCCAGACATCCCTATTTTTTGGTTATTTTTTGTTGCTTGTTTTTTTTTCCTTAAACATATCAAACATACTTAATATCCTGTATCCATTAAGTTCAATATCTTTCATCTTTGCTTGTCTGTTTCTGTTGTTTGTTTGCTATTCTTCCTTTATGGCTGCGTGTTTCCGTATGTGTTCTTATGATTTTTGACGATGAGTTCATTTTTTTCTATACTTGGGAAGCCTTTGAGGCCATTTTAGGTTGTAAAGTCAATGAAGGGAGGGGCCCTTGAATCTTGTTCATTGCTGTATCCCAGGACTTGTTACACTGTTTACTACATGAGGATTTCAACAAATATTTATTGAATGAATGGTGTGTATATGTTTCACATAGTATTGTAATTATTTATATATATGTCTGTATTCTCCACTATATTGATAATGCCTCAAGTTAAAAAATCTTTTTAGCTGTAACTCAGTATCCATAGCACTTAGCATAGTATCTAATATAGATTAAGTTCTCAGTAAATGTTAGTTAAACCAGTGAGAAATTGCTTGGCATATTCTGCCCATTGTAATCTATAGAATTGAAAAGATTTATTTTTGCCTGGTTGTCATTTTGAAGCCATTACTAGTGGAGATACTAGAGAAATGATGAATCAACTCAGATAACCAGTAGTATNGACTCAGATAACCAATAGTATGTCATGATCATGATCGATTAAAGCAGAACCTTTTTTCAGACTGAACTATAAAACCAGAATTTTTATTTAAAGTTTATTTGTTTAAATAATCTCTAGACCCAGCGTGGGGCTCTAACTCACTATCCCAAGATCAAGA
>NW_023195358.1:0-949 GCF_002007445.2 Ailuropoda melanoleuca
GTCTCCTTTCTTTGATGAGGATTCCTCCTCATCATCATTCTGATGAGGAGAGGTTACGGGGATGCACAGAGACCAAATTATTGACCAGGACCCAGGCAGTGTGCACTTATTTTATAGGGACATTAGGTATGTGGGCTTCCTGATTTTCAGCCTGCCTTCTGGGGGACAGGCCTGCTGTGCTGATACTCAAGCAACCCTGTTTGGGTACAGTNTTTGGGTAGAGTTGCTTCATCCCCTGCAAGGAGGAATGGGGATGGGCACAATGTGAACGGATATTTCCAGGCTTTCATTCTCTGGAGGCTTTCTCTGGTGGTTTTCTATGACTCTTCTGAGAGTCAGAGCAGCAGTGGCCATATCCTAGCCTCTGTCTCATAACAGAGAGATTGCAGTCCGCTCTCCACTGAGCTCTCCTGGCCACTTTAACTCTGTTTCTCTCGTTGTTGCTAAAAACCCCGCAGTGTCCCGTGTCGTGCACCCCACAGCCGGTGTCCCAGCCCTCATTTACAGGGCTGGCATGTCTCTGTCCTTTGTGCTTCTAACATCACCAGCTGCCCCCAGTTCCCGTGCACACTCTCAAGTTCCTTTATTCAGCGTGGCTCGTGTGTGCTCCAGAGCTCAGATTTTCAGTCTGGTCATGCGTGTGCTCCGAGCTCCTGGTTTCAGTCTAGTTCGAGTGTGCGCTCTGGAGCTCCGGTTTTCAGTCAGGTCATGCGCGTATTCTCAGGCTTGCGGTCCCAGTCAGCTCTCTCACGTGCGTGGGTCCACGAGTCCGGTCTGCTCCCCAGTGTAGGTGGCTACTGCTTCCCAGCACCCGAGCAAGGCGGCTCCCTCCCCCTTCCATTTATCTTCCCATATGTGTGCGCATTCACAGCTCCCCGCTTCATACCTCAAGCTGGAGATGTTCATTTGTAGAGATCCAGATGTATCTTCCTACATCTCAGGCTGTTTT
>NW_023195359.1:0-3407 GCF_002007445.2 Ailuropoda melanoleuca
CTCTGGATTCCGACCAACATGCATACCCTCTATCCAACTCAGTTCCAGTTTTGATATCTTAACAGAAATTCAAGGACCAATACTCAGATACTAGAAATTTGGTACCATTAACAGAAATTGCAGAGCCTAGGAATGAGGGGAGGGGTACAAAGGAGGGGCTCATTTAAAATTTAAATTATTTGCACACTTTGAGCCAGCACATATATCTTGGTATTGATCGAAGCTCTTTGGAAGCTATTTACGTTTTCAGCCCACCTATAAGGCTGAGATTTATACTGCATTTGGTGTTTAACTAGCCTCTTAATGCATCCTGTTGAGCCGTAGTGTTGCTGGTGTATTGTAAATTTTAGCCTTGGCGCTAAATTGATTTGCTTAGTGAAGTTGAATTTAGGCCATTAAAATAAATAAATAAAATGAATAAGGGGGACTTCCAGGCCCTCATGTCATATTATAATCAAGCAAACCCAGAGAGACACAACCTCTGGAGTCACGATCAGGTTTTGTGTGCCAGACTTAGGGCATGAAGGATTCCTCTAGGTACGGACTCACACAGTGAACACCAGCAATGTGCAACTGAGGGAGGGACCATGGTGCAGTGTGTGTACGTGCTGAGCTGAAGTTAAGAAGCCCTGAGTTAACACCCTGACTTTATCCTCACACCCAGAGCTGGATCTGCTTTTTCCCAGTTTTTAAGTGAGTGGTCTGGCCCGGTGATTAGATGAAGTTCCAGTCTCCTTCCACGAATCTCATCCCCTTGTAGTTAACCCGCCCGTGTTCGGCTGGACTGCGACATAGGTCCAGCCCCTGGGTTGGAATGAGAGGACAGCAGCTCTTAAGCCATCTAGGGCTGACTTCAGAAGCATCTGCTGTTTAAGTGACCCCTGAGAATCATGGAAGGTCTCAGATTTGTCCACATTCTAGTGAATCTAACAGCTTCCGTGAAGCCTCAGGCTGCCAGGATCCAAGCTAATTGGAACACAGGCCAAATATTTTCCTAAAGATTCACTATAGATAAAAAGCTTATTTTGTCTTCTAGAGATAGGTTAAAAAAAAAAAAGTTCTGAAATCAGCAGACAATTTAGAGCCTGTTCCTGTCCTCCTGGTTCTCTGGAATGACAGCATTTTCCTCCGCGATCAGTACAGAGATGGTGGTCATTTGAGCTGGCTTCTTACCGTGACTCACAGCATATGGTCATAAGCCATTGTGAAGAGTGGGCTGCCACCAAAGTTTTTCTCTGGAGGAGGAGCAAGTCTATGAAGGCTGGGTGACCAGGATCCTAGTGGCCCCTGTAGCAGATCCATGGGGATGAACATGACAGCAACCCTCTCTCTCTCCTAGGGTGGGTCAGGCCGGGTCTCAGTCGCTCTCATTCAGCCTGGGTCTCTTTCTCACCCAATATGTCAAAATACTCCTCCAGAACACCCAAAGCCCCCCCCCTCAGATCTTTATTGTCACTTTTACTATGTTATTTTGAAATGTGCAATGTGTATAATCACATCTCTTACTAGATCTTGGAGCCCAAGCCACACAGCATTTCCCAAAGATGGCACAGTCCTCTCTTCACAAGGCTTGAGCCACTGTCTCCGATAATGCTCAGCCCTGNTTCTTCACAAGGCTTGAGCCACTGTCTCCGATAATGCTCAGCCCTGAGATAGGAAGTGAACTTTGTTTATCCACTTTTTATCCACCCTTACCTACCCTTTCAAGGACCCTAGCTCTGACCTTGACGTATACACGCATAGATCCCGTGAGAGAAGCTACATATTCTTGAAAACGTTGGAATCATGGGGAAGCAAAGGGCAAAAAGGAGAGAAAATAAACAGATATTTGTGTCTGTGTACATCCTTCCTCATCCCTTTATTTTTTCAGTTGAGAAATATTTGCTGGGCATCCTCTCAACAGGATGAGCCGGTCTTTGGCAGAGAGAAATGTTAGCAGTGACGATAAATGATACAGCAGGCCCTGGTGATTCCTTCTAGCTGAAATGTAGGATGCTGGGGGTGCAGGGTGCCAGGTGGACACAAACTGAGTGGAACTTGTAAACACCAAGTTAAGGAGTTTGGACGTTATTCTCCAGGACATTGGCTTATATTGAAGGGATTTGGGTCAAGAGAGTGCATTCCATAATTTGTATACTAGAAACAGTTTTCTGAAGAAATCTTTGAGAAGATCGTACTGGGTGAACTTTGAGGCACAGGGATTAATTAAGGGACAGTCACTCTGGGTGAGAGGTGGTAAAGCCCAAAAATCATGAGTAAATTGGAATGTAATTTATTAATCATTGATCACAAGTGAGATGACCATTTCCCTAAGAGGCCATTTCCCAAAGTTTATAATCCCTCCATTTCCTACACACACACACACACACACACACACACACACACACACACTCCTACCACACACCATGCCTCCACACCATAGTAACTGTGCTCATTCATTTCTGAAATATAACTTTCAAAAATGCATTTCAAAAACTATAGAAGTTACCATGACCCTCTTCAATTTCTCTGAGAACATGATCTCTTCAAAACCCTGGACATGGCCGAGGAACTGGAGAAAGAATCAATATTGCTGACTCCACAGCCCTTCAGCTTCCCTCACTTCAGTCCAGTGGGAACATTGGGCTTCCTTTCCCCCCCAAGTACATCTGCAGAGCAGGGAGAAGTTGCCGCAAACGTCTTCCATGCGGCTTGGGCCCTCTTCAAAGCAGTGATACTATTTCAGCAAAAAGTCCATGCGAGAGCTCACCCCGTGGTAAAAATTCATTTAAACAGGCTCTGGTTTATTTACTGTAACCAGAGCAGCGTGGAACTGGAGCTGGGATAATTAAGCCCTAATTCATCAACACTTTGGGAACAGCACGTTTGGAGTGGAGAATTCCAAAACGGGATGGCTGGACTGGGCCAGACTGGCCTTGGCTGGATTCTGGGAAGGAGCAAACATTCTCTTGGGTCGCCTGCTCATTCTGACCGACACAGCCATCATGCCCTCGTCCAGGTTCAGGAGACTGTGGGGCCAGCTAGGGCCAATCAACTAGCCTGTCCCCTTGGAGGTTTCTGTGTACCCCTCAGGGGCTGATATAGAGGAGATCAGATCCTTGGACAGCGTGACCATCATCTGTGTGCCTGGCACTGTGCTACTTTTTAAAACTAAAATTGGGTTCTAGGTTTCAGGCCAAGTCCAAGTTTCTTAACAGGGTGTGCTGAGAAAACAGCCATTCTGAGCGGCTGCCCGGGCATTTCACAGAATGACAACCTGCTCCCCCGCAGGGTCTGGGCAGTTAGATGAGGACCCTAGGATCAGAGCTTAGGATTTCTACCACAGGTTCCCAGCTGGCTTTTCCTGGGGTGCTTTTTATAATAGCCATTTAGAGTTGAGTCTGTGAAAACTGAGTGACCGCTTTCCC
>NW_023195360.1:0-243 GCF_002007445.2 Ailuropoda melanoleuca
CAAACCGCCAGGGAAAGCTGCCAGAGAACAAAAGCCTGGAAATACCGGCTCACAGTGTGCCCATCCCCCTCCCCCCTCGCAGGCGACATGGAAAGGCTACCCAAAGAGGGTTGCCTGAGAAGCGATACGGCAGGCCCCTCCCCCAGAAGTCAGGCTGAAAAATTAGAAGCCCACATCCCTAAGATCCCTATAAAACAAGGGTGCACGGCCTGGGTCCCGGTCAATAATTGGGGCTCTGGACAA
>NW_023195360.1:364-899 GCF_002007445.2 Ailuropoda melanoleuca
ATGGATATGGATCTAACCAAATCATCAGAAATGGAGTTCAGAGTAACAATGGTCAAGATGATGTGTAGACTTGAAAAAAGTATTAACGAAAATGGTAATGAGAATATAGAATCTCTAAGGGCGGAAATGCGAGCAAATCTGGCAGAAATTAAAAATTCTATGAGCCAAATGCAGTCAAAACTAGAGGCTCTGACGGCCAGGGTCACCGAGGCAGAGGAACGCGTTAGCGAATTGGAGGATGGGTTAGTAGAAGAAAAAACGAAAATAGAAGCTGGTCTTAAAAAAATCCACGCCCACGAATGTAGATTACGGGAGATTACTGACTCTATGAAACGATCCAATGTCAGAATCATCGGCATCCCTGAAGGGGTGGAGAAAAACNAATGAAGCGTTCCAATGTAAGAATCATTGGCATCCCCGAGGGGGTGGAGAAAAACAGAGGTCTAGAAGAGATATTTGTACATATTGTAGCTGAAAATTTCCCTAATATAGCAAGGGAAACAAACATTCATTTCCAAGAGACAGAGAAGACCCC
>NW_023195361.1:0-211 GCF_002007445.2 Ailuropoda melanoleuca
TCAGGATTTTCGAGGACTCAGCGCCCTTCTCATTGGTAATAAAGCAGAGCGTCCAGGAAAACACCAGCGAAGAACAGCCTTTTCACTGGCAACCCCGATTCCACATTGGGTTTAGGGGCCTGGGAGGATCCAGCCCTTAGAACCAAGAAAAAAAGTGTGAGGGGAAAGCCCTTGAAGTCAGGACGGCCTTACGGAAGGTGGAACAGGAATC
>NW_023195361.1:465-638 GCF_002007445.2 Ailuropoda melanoleuca
CCTGACGAGAGTGCCACATAGTGGTCTCTGAGACCCCACACAGTCCAGGAAAATATCAACGACCATCATCTCTCGTGAATAAGGGAGCATGAATGAAAATGTTCAGGATTTTCGAGGACTCAGTGCCCTTCTCATTGGTTATAAAGCAGAGCGTCCAGGAAAACAGCTCTAGT
>NW_023195361.1:802-1015 GCF_002007445.2 Ailuropoda melanoleuca
TGGTACCGTGAGTGAAACACGACGAACAAAGCACTGAGAAACAGAATTCGGCCAAAACCCGCTTCCAACAAAATGCTTGCTCCGTGGGGAAATCCTTCAAAGCTGCTTGCGGCAATGGAACGAAAAGGACCAAAACACGTCCGTCAGAAACAACACCGTACAGGGACCGTCTTAGCACTATCATCTCCCTTCGTGAATAGGGAAACATGAGGG
>NW_023195361.1:1138-1337 GCF_002007445.2 Ailuropoda melanoleuca
CATGAATGAAAATCTTCAGGATTTTCGAGGACTCAGTGCCCTTCTCATTGGTAATAAGGCAGAGCGTCCAGGAAAACAGCTCTAGCGAACAGCAGCCTTTTCACTGGGGACCGCGTTTCCACATTGGCTGTAGGGGCCTGGGGAGGATCGAGCCCTTAGAACCAAGAAACAAAGTGTGAGGGGAAAGCCCTTGAAGTCA
>NW_023195362.1:0-715 GCF_002007445.2 Ailuropoda melanoleuca
CCATTACAGAGATAGCTTTTTGATATTAAGGTTTGCTGCCATCCCTTAATGCCAGTAGAGATGAGGAAATAGTGCTGTATTTGGAGGGTAGAGAGCCATCAGAACCCGAAATAATATGAAGAACCACTCTGGAAATTAGTTTAGGTGTCATTTTCTAGGGTGCACGCTAAAATAAGAATCCTCATCCTGTAGAAGAGAGTTGCTTCCCTGTAGGGAGGTTCCATGGAAGTGACATACCCCACAGCTTGACTTGGAGAGGGCTTCCTAGGAAACAGGCCATCAGAAAGCAAGAAACTAACAAAAATAATTTGCAAAATCAGGAATTGTATTCTGTTGTGATATTAGGAAAATAAGTTAAAATGAATTATCAGCTTTTCTCCAGCAAAATTTTGGGGAAAGTGTGCGTGGATATGTAACATGGGTATTTCAGTCTGGGTGGCAGTCACATGCCTATATCAAGATATAAGGGACAGTAATACTCATGTGAGATTTGTAAAGTACCCCTATTTTATACCTATTTCTGATCTTTTNATATTTCTGATCTTTTCAATAATGCCTTGAGGTAGGAGTTAATGGTAGATACATTTAAAGAATTGAGGGCACCTGGATGGCTCACTCAGTTAAGCATCTGCCTTTGGCTCAGGTCATGATCCTCGGGTCCTGGGATCGAATCCTGCATCAGGCTCCCTGATTGGTGGGGAGCCTACATCTCCCT
>NW_023195363.1:0-199 GCF_002007445.2 Ailuropoda melanoleuca
AGGTTAGAAGGTAATGTATGCTTTGAGGGGAAAGAAAAGGTATGAAAGGCTGGGGATGGGGTGCCTGGATGGTTCAGTCATTAAGCGTCTGGCTTCGGCTCAGGGCGTGATCCCAGCATTCTGGGATTGAGCCCTGCATCAGGCTCCTCTGCTGGGAGACTGCTTCTTCCTCTCCCACTCCCCCTGCTTGTGTTCCCTC
>NW_023195363.1:611-1230 GCF_002007445.2 Ailuropoda melanoleuca
TCTGTAGGCATACCTGACACCACAGATTACACCGAGATACACGAAATCTGTTCATATCCATTCAATGCCATCATTCATGTTCCCATCATTCATGTTCAGCTCCCACTTGTGGTCTGGCGAGGTAAGGGAGTCCTGCTTTTCAGCTAGTATCATCAAGATTTCATCTGTCCCCAGCAGAGGAAAAGATGGAAAGAGGAAGATGAGGGGAAAATAAGAGGTTTGGAGAAGGAAAAGTTAGGATGGTAGAAAATAGAGTGAAAGAGTCATACATTCTAAAGCATCACTGAAGACCTAAGCTGAAAAATCTGAGGACGGTAATAATTCACATGAATTGAGCATTTACTGTTTGACGAGAATTGGGCTAAGTGCTGCACACTCATTAACTCATTTAATCTTCATAACAACTCTAAGAAATAGATGCTATTTTGATCTGCATTCTACAGATACAGAAAGCGGAACTCATGNAGAACTCATGATATTTAAATAGCCTGTGGGTCACGCAGCTAGTAAGCAATGGAGCTGTGGTGATCTGACGTCAATCACATGTTCTGACCTGCTACGCAATGCAGGCTGCCTGACTTCCAGGTGAGAATAGCCCGCCCTACTTTCACATAAGATT
>NW_023195364.1:0-227 GCF_002007445.2 Ailuropoda melanoleuca
CTATACACGAATAACGAGACTGAAGAAAGAGAAATTAGGGAATCCATCCCATTTACAATAGCACGAAAAACTATACATTACCTTGGAATTAACTTAACCAGAGACGTAAAGTACCTATATTCTAGAAGCTATAAGTCACTCTTGAAAGACATTGAGGAAGACATAAAAAGATGGAAAAATATTCCATGCTCATGGATTGGAAGAATTAACATAGTTAAAATGTCCAT
>NW_023195364.1:346-839 GCF_002007445.2 Ailuropoda melanoleuca
GAATCTCCAAGGAACTGTTGAAAAGGAAAAACAAAGCTGGGGGCATCACAATGCCGGATTTCGAGCTGTACTACAAAGCTGTGATCACAAAGACAGCATGGTACTGGCACAGAAACAGACACATGGACCAGTGGAACAGAATAAAGAACCCAGAAATGGACCCTCGGCTCTTTGGGCATTTAATCTTTGATAAAGCAGGAAAAAACTTCCGGTGGAAAAAAGACAGTCTCTTCAATAAATGGTGCTGGGAAAATTGGACAGCTACATGCAAAAGAATGAAACTTGACCACTCTCTCACACCATACACAAAAATAAACTCCAAATGGATGAAAGACCTCAATGTGAGACAGGAATCCATCAAAATTCTAGAGGAGAACATAGGCAACAACTTCTATGACATCGGCCAGAGCNGCAGCGCAACTTTTTTTCACGACACATCTCCAAAGGCAAGAGAAACAAAAGATAAAATGAACTTATGGGACTTTATCAGGAT
>NW_023195365.1:0-865 GCF_002007445.2 Ailuropoda melanoleuca
TATATGTCTTTGTGTAGACATATGATTTCATTTCTCTTGGGTAAAGAAATACCTAGGAGAGAAAGGATGGGTCATGAAGTAGGTATATGTTTGACTTTTAAGAAACTGCCAAATTATTTTCCAAGGCAGTTAGGTCCGTGTACATGAGTAGTTTCAGTTGTTTTACGTGCTTGCCACTGTAATGTTAGTCATTCTAACCTAATCATTACCAACAGTTCATCACCTGTTAGGTGGGTGATGAAATCTCTTTACGGTTCTAATTTGCATTTCCGTAATGACTAATGATTTTGAGCATCTTTTCATGTGCTTATTGGTCAGAAGTATATCTTCTTTGGTGAAGTATCCATTCACATTTTTTTGTCTTCTTAAAAAAATGGTCTGTCTTGTCTTAGGATTGATGCCTTAGAGTTCTGTATATACTCTAAAGTTCCTTATAGTCTCTAGAACCACTCATTTTTAAGATACATGCTTTTAAAATGTTTGCTTCCCCTCTGTGGTTTGTCATTTTAGTCTCTTAGAAGTGGTGCAGTACTATTTATCAGTTATTTTTGTTTGTGGATTGTGCTTATAGTGTCAACTCAAACTCACAAAAATGTTCTCTTATATTTTCTTTTAGAAGCTTTATGGTTTTATTTTTTTATTTAAGACCATGGTCAATTTTGAGTTAATTTTGTTATGTGGTGTAAAGTAGGGATCAAAGTTAATTGTTTTTGCATATGCATATCAATNTATATCAATTATTCCAGCACCTTTTGTTGAAAAAAATGTTCTTTTTCCACGGAATTGCCTTTCTGTTTGTCAGAGATTTGCTGCCGATACATGCATGCTCTACTGCTAGACACACTGGTTTGTTTCCTTGACTTGC
>NW_023195366.1:0-631 GCF_002007445.2 Ailuropoda melanoleuca
TAGCACTGGTATTTCATCCCCTAGATTTTGAGCTCAGTCCTTGTGGAAATGCCTCTCTCACCAGGAGGGCACCGTCTTCAGGCTGTGGTCAGGTATGGTCTCCTCAGTGAGAACGAGTGTGTCATAGAAAGTGTCCCAACATGAGACAGAGTGAGGGAGGGACTGGTGACGGGGGTTGAGGCACTCGGTTGGGACTGGGTGGGCTAGGCGAGATTGACTTCAAAAGTTGAAACTGGTCAAACCCCTTGATCTGGGGGTCACTAGGCCCCATTGTTTTAATGGAAGAATAGCAAATAAGTACCAACTTTTTCTCAAAATGTAGTTGTAGAAAATTTAGGAATCTTACTGGGGGAAGCCTGGGGGCTAAAGAACAAGGGAGTACATGAGATTGGACTCATTACCACCAAAGATGTCAATTCATTAATTTAATTAAATATATAACCAAACAGCAGCCATACCACACGTACCTTCTCTAACGCAAGTGTGCAAAAGCCACAGCAGANATGCAAAAGCCACAGCAGATTCTCTTGATTTTTTAAATCAAATCATTCAACTCAGTAAGTAAAGGTGAAAGCTCATGAACTGAGAAGAATACTTCTGCTTTAAGACTAAACCAGTCCAGTTAGGGAAA
>NW_023195367.1:0-664 GCF_002007445.2 Ailuropoda melanoleuca
GGCTTTGTATCTTTTCCCTACAATACATCTTATCTGTGAGTATGGCTGAATGCTGAGTCCTGTGGGTCCTTGCAGTGACTCACCCAATCGGGGTGGGCTTGGGGGACCTCCAGTGTAAGAAGTAGCAAGGGTGACTGTGGCTGGTGTCAGGTGGCTGGACCGAAGGGAAGCTGCACACGGCACCCATCACATCCCAGGGTTGTGAGTGGGAGGCAGCCAGGGTCCCTGACCTTCGTGGATTGGAAAGTGGGGCTAAGGGCTGAGAGTGCTGGTGGACTGGAAGAGGCTCAGTACATGAAACCCAAGGCCAGAGGTCACCATGGGACCACAGGGACCAGCGATGGAGGCACATTCGAGAATGTACCTGACACCAGGGGGCCCGTCACATCACAGAGAAGATATAAGGAGANTAAGGAGAAAGGACAGCACCCCACCAGAGGCTCCCCTTGGTCAGGAGAGGGCTAATGCTGAGAATTCTGATCTCCTTTAGGGAAGAGGAGAAGAGGGAGGGGACTCTCAAATTGCCTGTGTTTATAACCCGAGCTGAGCATATCTAAGACTAGAGGTGACAGGATGATCTTTAAATGGCACATGTTTACCATCCAGACAAACGAAGGCTAAATTCATGGACGAGAGAGGTTCTCAAACTTGACGGTCCATGAGA
>NW_023195368.1:0-762 GCF_002007445.2 Ailuropoda melanoleuca
GAAAAGTTTTATTCTCATTTATTGAGGTCGTTGATAAGCCTTAGTCAGCCAAGCAATAGGATTTAGGCCCCGTGCAGTGAGCAGGGGATAGTAATATGCACAGCCTGTACAATGAGCTGGTGAAATCGGCACACTTTAATTACAACAAATAATCGAGTGTTAAATATTGTGGTCAGACTGGAGGCCACAGGAATTCTGGAAAAGACCAGGGTGTAGTTAGGGAAGGCTTNCAGTTAGGGAAGGCTTTGAGGAAGAGGTGCTTAATGTTGGTCTTGAAAAAAATGCAAAGATTTGGATTAGCAGAAAGGATGCGCTAACCATGGTGAGACGCACTGGTGACAATTAGACAAATGAGTACGGTAATCACAAAGTGGGTGCAGGTTGTTCGGAAGACAGGAAGAGCACGCAGACTTAAGGGCGCCGTGGTTCCGGGGAGGATGAGCTAGATATGGGGCCAGCTGAACGGAGGCTTTCCAACCTAGGCTGAGACCTCGAAGGGACTCTTAATAGATCAGGGAAGGTTCCCTGGATGGAATAGTCTGGGGCTCAGATGGAGGAAGGGAGGCGGATGCATGTGTGCATAGAAACGGATNTGAAACGGATATCCTCCGTGGGGTGGCCCAGGTCCAGGCCCCTCAGAATAAATCTCGGCCTGGTGTTGTTGTGCACCCAGTCCCTGGTGCGTCCACAATAGGGAACGGTCCCCAGTGACATAGTAAGCAGGTAAGTGCTGCCTGCTTTTTTTTTTTTTAAACTACTTAG
>NW_023195369.1:0-736 GCF_002007445.2 Ailuropoda melanoleuca
CCTCGTCCTGACTGATCTTCCTGGGTGTCTTCAGAAATCTGGAATTCAGGCCCCAATGCAAATCAGCCCCTTCCCCAGTCACTTCCAGCCCATCCAACCCCACTGCTTCCCCTTTTCACCTGGGCCCCTAGGCTACTCACCTGAACAGGAGTTTCTGCCCGGGCTCTTTCTTAATTATGTTCAGCTTATAGTAGTGGCGCAAGGCACGAGACATCTTCTCATAGGTCATGTTCACCCGGTTCTAGAAAGCAAAGCAGTCCCATATCACCCTCCTCTCCCCACCCCACTCCTTCCAGGCCTCAGTTTCCACACCTGGAAAGGAGCAGGTTGGGGCCACCTAGGTGGCTCAGTCAGTTACATATTAACTCTTGATTTTAGCTCAGGTCATGATGCCAGGGCTGGGAGATCGAGCCACATGTCAGGTTCCACTCAGCAGGGAGTCTGCTTGAGATTCTGTCCCCCTCTCCCTCTGCCCCTCCCTCTGCTCACTCACTCTCTTAAAAAAAAAGGGGGTCTCCTTGCCTCCCATCCTCCACCGCCNGCCTCCCATCCTCCACCGCCCCTCATTTTCCTTTAAAAAAAAAAAAAGAAAAAGAAAGAAAGGAGCAGGTGGAACTGGATGGTTTCTTAACCCCCTCAGCCGAGAGTTCTGTGAGGGTTTACAGGAGCTCTCTTGAGTTTGGAAGGAGAAAGGCAGGAAAGGTTGGAGAAGTAATGAGCACTACCTGCCAGACTG
>NW_023195370.1:0-1579 GCF_002007445.2 Ailuropoda melanoleuca
AACCACATATCTTCATAATGGAAAATACTGGTAACAGGCCTTGAATGACTAAGCATGTACTCCCCCAGGCAGATCATTAGAGTTTTCTCAGGAAAAAAAAAACAAAAAACAGAAAAGGAAAGGAAAAAATAGAAGCCCTGGGGGGGAGGGATATAAAAAGACCTCCACCTGCACCCCCCAGGGGGCACGCTGAGTCTACTTTCAAGCCGACTCCCCACTTCCAAGGAGCCTGATGTGGGGCTTGATACCAGGAAGGACCTTTGCCACCCCAGGCTTCCCTGTACAACACAGTACAGTTAATAATACTGTACTGAATATTTAAAAGTTATTAACAATATTATTTTGAATGTGCTGTGGGCTCATCACAAGGGAAAATTTCTGTGCGTATGGTGGCATGTTAACTGGACATTGTGGTTATCATTTTGCAATATATACAAACACGGAATCATGTTGTATAGAAACTAATGGTTTCTTTTTTTAAATATTTTATTCATTTATTTGACAGAGAGAGACAGCCAGCAAAAGAGGGAACGCAAGCAGGGGGAATGGGAGAGGAAGAAGCAGGTCAATCCCAGGGCCCCGGGACCATGCCCTGAGCCGAAGGCAGACACCTAACGACTGAGCCACCCAGGCGCCCCAGAAACTAATATGTTTATGCCAATTACAGCAAATCTTTAAAATATTCACAACTAAAAGTTAAAATTTAATAGAAATCTTAGCAGTAAAAGTCAAGTAAATATTGCCCAGAGAATATTACAAACTGAAGAGAGACTTAAAAAAATATCAAGAATTTAGAAGGTCCAATATCTGTCTAAAGCCAGTTCTACGAAGAAGACCTGAGTGTAGCAAAGGTGGAGAGAAACAATTTATATATGAAATACAATTAAGAGGCGCCTGGGTGGCTGAGTCTGTTGAGCGTGGGGCTTTTGTGGGTCGCGAGGCCAAAGCTACCCTTTCCCACCATGCTTCTGCTCCCCCTCTCCAAAAACCAGAAACCAAAAAACAAACCCACTGAAAAATTAGTTACCACACATAAAGCACTTCCATCCCCACACGACCAGAAAAAATACAAAAACAAAAAAACAAAAACAAAAAACCTCCTACTCAAACCCCCCAAAGTCTACAGACACCTTTTTTAGAACCCACAACAAAAAAACATTTCCTGGCACTACCAACCGTATTTAGATCAACCACTTGAACTAGGACAATCCCAACAAATCTAATTTTGTAACCCCCCAAAGTTGTTGGAGTAAACCACTCACAGGGCGTCCCTTGTCCTCTAACTGCGACGTAAGCGCAGCTGTAGAAAAAAAATAAGAACGATCATCAACGACATAAGCGCAGCCGTAGCAGCTGTAAAAACAACACCCACAGTCAACCTCACGCTCAGGAAAGGACACTGTGCCGCCTCTTCTTCTTGGTTTTGGGGACTACTGCACAATCAGAAAAACTTCCCTAGTAACAAACCATAGAAATGAGCCCTGAAATCATAGTCTTGATTTGGATCCCCGCCCCTCTGCTAGGTCTATGGCAGCCCCACACTTTTATTCATGGCGACATTTTTCTCGACTCATTTGCT
>NW_023195371.1:0-780 GCF_002007445.2 Ailuropoda melanoleuca
GAAAATCCCAGATTACCTAGATTTTGTTCAGATAAAAAAGAATGAGTAGCTCTTTATATACTGATAGAAACATATTTCTAAGCTACTTTATTGAATGAAAAAAAAACCAAGGTTATAGAAAGGTGTGCCATTTTGTTACCATCCGAGTAAAGACTAAGCATATTTATTACACATAGATACATTAACACTCTCTGTAAGGAAATATAAGAAATTGGCAAGACAGGTTGCATCCTGGGGAGGAGCCTGGGTATTCTGGGAGAACTTGCACAGGTGTGACAACAGAAGGGTCAAGGAGGTGTGTTATTGGCAGTTTTAAAGAGACGGGAAAGAGACCACGATTGAAGGAATGTAGGCAGTTTCAGAAAACTGGAAAAAGCAAGAACACAAATTATCTCTTTGATCTTCTAGAAAGGAACGCAGCCCTGCTGACACCTTGATTTTAGCCTCGTGAGAACTGTGTTGAACTTCTGACTTAGTGAACAGTAAAATAATACATATGTGTTGTCTACTCTGCTAAGTTTTTGGTAATTTGTAACCGCAGCAAGAGAAAATGAATACAATCAGACACCTCAGTNAACCTCAGTGATGCCTTCCTTCACCTCTTGGGAGACCCACCATCCCAGGCCTCAAACATAGGTAGTTCTACTCTGTGATCACCCTGACACCATCAAGCCAGAATCAGATAAACTTCTGACTAATTATCATTACATTTTTCAAGATTTATTTATTTATTTGAGAGAGAGAGTGCAAGCGGGGTGAGAGGGAGAGGGAGAGAGAATC
>NW_023195372.1:0-814 GCF_002007445.2 Ailuropoda melanoleuca
TAAATGCTCGCTATACTATGCTAATCAAAACAATTTCCAACATCAAATATGAGGGTACTACTTTTTTTTTTACTTTTTTTTCAGAATACACATAATTGATTAATGTCCTTGGAAGTCAAACACAGCCAGAATACAAATCATTCTCAAGGGCTGAAATGAATGTCTACTGTTTATTAGTTTTTCATGAGTGCACAGAAGGAACACAGTTTGGAAAGAGAACATTACCTGCACCACAGAAGTACCCCTCAAAACACGTTCAGCCTATTTTCCCTTCTTTAACTTTTTTTAAGTAGGCTTAATTTTTTTAAAGGCAGTTTCAAGTTCAAGCAAAAAAAGTACAGATTTCTCATCTACGCCCTGTCCCACACATGCGTAGTCTTCCCTATTATCAACATCCCCCCCCAGAGAGGTACCGTACCTACAACTGATCTNTGATCTTGTGAAAATACAAAGTATTTTAAAATTTATCTTGACATTTCTTCTTTGACCCGTGTGTTACTTAGAAGTATGATGATTAATCCCCACGTTTGGGGATTTTCAGTTCTCTTTCCATTAATTGATTTCTAGTTTAATACCATTGTGGTCCGAGAACGGACATCGCCTACTTTCTGCTATTTTAAGTTTATTAAGGTCTGTTTTATGGCCCAGAATGTGATCTGTGTTGGTGAATATTTCATATAAATTTGATAAGAGAGTGTATTCTGCTCCTGTTAGATGAAGTAGCCTACAGATGTCAATTATGGTCATTTGAAAGTGTTGTTGAGTTCAGCTGTGTCCTTACTGATTTTCTGGTTGCTAGATACAGCATCTGTCC
>NW_023195373.1:0-1004 GCF_002007445.2 Ailuropoda melanoleuca
TCAGGTGCTGTGTTTTGCTGAAGTCTGCTAACAGCCTCTGCATTAAATTCATAATGAGATTAAAATGTACCGTGCTGAGAAAAGGAAGAGTTGAGAATGTGTTGCAAAAGCCCTTTTGTCTCATCATATTAATGTTGATGTCCTCTTATCCCAGAACTTGGCTGAAGCCGGAGCCAAAATCTATATTGGTTTAATTTTAAGTGGCCTTGTGAACAAGTGTGTATAGACGAGGAGGGAACTGAAAGGTACTTAGAGCCCTCACGCTCCTGAATGTGGACTCTAAGGTGGAGCTGGGCCTTCGCAAAGCAGGTTGAACTCACACGCTTAGTGTTTCTGTGAAGAAGGAGCTGGATTTTTAGGCCCTCGCCACTTTTACTATAATCACAGAGGTGGGCTGGACTCATTAATGAGAATGGGATTAGATAGGGGGAAAAAAATCCCAGATTTTCTAATCTGATCTGAAAGGAGCTCCTCAAAAAGTAGACAAGTGATTTTCTTCTAAAATCTTTTTAAAGAAAATCTGAAGAGGGACTGCATGGCAAGTATAAAAAAATCAACTCATAATATACAGTTCGATGAGCTGTTAGAGGTAACAGTTACCTTTTTTCTTTTTAAACTGTAGTACATATATTCCTATTGAAGTTTCAACTCTCGGTTTCTTATTATGTTTGGGTGTGCATGGTTCCTTTTTGTTGAAGGGGAAAAAAATTAGGTCCCACAGGGTGCCTTTTTCCCCTGCTAGGGGCCAGCAACTAAACGAGACGATCATGAATGACAGTGGCTGTTGACTCTTGCACAGATGTGCACGTGGGCCGGGTTCGTTTTGAATGCGCCGGGCAAGCGCCAAGCTCGAGTGCAGCCTCACTCAGGTTGTGTCTGTCCGGCCAGTCTCCTGCTGNCGTCCGGCCAGTCTCCTGCTGCTTGGGAAGGTGAAGAGTGCTTGCTCTCTTCCAGGCTTGGCTCAGCCGGGGGTCTGTTGTGAAGACCTGCCTGAAAGCTGCCAA
>NW_023195374.1:0-353 GCF_002007445.2 Ailuropoda melanoleuca
CGGGGGAGAGAACTGTTCTGTCTGGATTGTTGTGGTGGTGCCACAAATATATACGTGTCAAAAATTGTAGTACTGTACACATACGCCAAAAGTCAATTTTTTGTATGTTAACTTTTCAAAAGTAAAATAAAAAACAGAGTGCTCGATTAGGCTTGTTGAGAATAGCAAAAATGCATTCTAGTGATTGTGGGATACCAGGGATTCCTATGAGGAAAATCGTAATTGTTCTCTTTTTAAAGAAAAACTCATTGATGTAGTTACTAGGTTTACAAAGAAGTGAAATCATGTGACTTCTACTCAGTGGATAATACGTTAGGCTCTATGCAGAATGGAAGGGAATATTCAAGGTTATG
>NW_023195374.1:2052-2549 GCF_002007445.2 Ailuropoda melanoleuca
TTTTTTTTTTTCTGAGAAAGAGAGTATGCATGAGTGGTGGGGTGGGGAGGAGCAGAGGGAGAGGAAGAGAGAGAATCTTAAGCAGGCTCCACACCCAGGGCAGAGCCTGATGCAAGGATTGATCTCACAACCCTGAGATCATGACCTGAGCCGAAATCAAGAGTTAAACACTTAACTAACTGAGCCACCCAGACGCCCCCGTCATATTAAATTTTTTAACATTGATGGTATTCAAAATTATTTATCTTTCCCTGAGTCCTTGGAAATCATTTGGTTGAAATTTTTTGAAGCCAGCACATATCGGATAAACTATGGCACATGTATACAATGGAATACTAGTCAACAATGAAAAACATTTGAGCAGTTTATACAGAGGACCACTTGGATGGGTTTCAAAGGCATTGTGCTGAGTGAAAGATGTCAGACGTCAGATGTCAGGTTTGCATACAGAGTGAGTCCGTGTGTAGAATATTCTGGAAAAGGTAAGGAAGACAGGT
>NW_023195375.1:0-582 GCF_002007445.2 Ailuropoda melanoleuca
TACATTTTCTCTGTGAGAGGGTTCTGGGCTCCCCAATGCAAGATTTGCTCCTGCCATCTTATAGCCTAAAAAATGCAGCTTCTGTAATAAAGAGGTTGCTCTCCACGGGGTAGGATGGCTAGTACCGTAATCACATGAGCCCTGTTGAGGCATGATGGAGGGAAACCAGGCACAGGTACCACATGACAGGACCCGGTAGGAACGAAACAGGATGACTTTAACCCAAAGCTCTGTGTGATGGATTTCAGACACTTGAGAGTTTATTAGATAATAACACATGCCCTCCTTCCCTCCCTCTCCTACATTGACACAGAAATTCTGATTCATCCCTGGAAGCCTTGTTGCAAAACCACTGTTCCTGACAGGGATGTGCCANACAGGGATGTGCCATATTGCTCGTGTTTTCAGGAGGAAGAAGGGTCTCCGTTACGCTGTAGGTTTGTCACGCAGCTCGGAGAAGCCAGTCCTATTATTTTCTAGCCATGCCTTAGAAATAGAAAACACGACACACAAATGTAAAAATATGTGGGAATCCAAGGCATTGCAAATAAAATGCATATTGTTTTAAAATATAGGCGGGCA
>NW_023195376.1:0-224 GCF_002007445.2 Ailuropoda melanoleuca
TGGGTCACAAAACAGGTCTCAACAGATACCAAAAGACTGAAATTATTCCCTGCATATTCTCAGACCACAACACTTTAAATTGGAACTTAACCACAAGGAAAAATTGGAAGAAACACAAACGCTTGGATTCTAAGAACCATCCTGCTCAGGAATGAATCAATAAACCAGGAAATCAAAAATCAATTTAAACAATTTATGGAGACCAATGAGAATGAAAACACAAC
>NW_023195376.1:461-654 GCF_002007445.2 Ailuropoda melanoleuca
AATAGAACTAGAAGCTGGTTCATTGAAAGAATTAATAAAATTGACAAACCACTGGCAAGACTTATCCAAAAGAATAGAGAAAGGACCAAAATTAATAAAGTTATGAATGAAAAAGGAGAGGCCACAACCAACACCAATGAAATTGGAAGGATTATTAGAAACGTTTATCAACAGCTTTATGCCAATAAATTAA
>NW_023195377.1:0-1412 GCF_002007445.2 Ailuropoda melanoleuca
CAGAGCCCAGAGGGAGAATGCGACATAGCTCCTTCTATCACCTCTTTCTAATCTGTGGCCTTGTTTTCCTCGAGGTGTGTACTTTAACACCATTTTGGAGTTTTTCCCAGCCTTCTGATATCTTTCAGGGTCAAGAGTGTCCCTTTTTGAGGTGAATAATCCATGGTAATGAATATTGATTTCCAGTAAGTTAGACCAAGATGAAGTGCGTTGCTCTGGATTAGCCATATGTGTCCCTTAATAGCTTGAGAAAAGGCTTCAGAGCATCTAATAAATAAGCACCAGAGAGAAATAAAAACGGTGCTGTGTTGCTAGGATACCTGGCTGGGCACTTGTTTTATTATCAAGTCAGTAAGTGTAAAACAAACATGACAATTGCTACCTCAAAGAAATACAAAATGCTTGCTAGAAAGTGACAGAAAGAAAAAAAACACAGATGATCTCGGGAGAAGGGAGACCTTGCTTCTTGCCACACATTAAGTTTGAAGACATGTTTATTCTTTCTCCCCAGTCTCTCAGAGGCTTGAAAAACCAGCCACAGCAGTCGTGACAAGGTGTAATTACAGCAGTAAATACAACATCATATACGATTGTTCTATCGTTGCTTCCTTGTTCTCTGTGTCTAATGAAGAGACAAAAGAAGGCTTTTCCATGGCAATGATCCACTAAGTACTACTAGGGTTCATTTAGGTTGTGTCTACTCAAGGCTGGGGCCACCGATTGATTCATTCAACTCAACAGAAGAACGAGAATCATTAAAACTACTTTTGGAGCCTAGTAAACAAAACTGTTTAACTTCCCTGTCTGTCTCACCTAACTAAGTGAAAATATGTTGAAATTGGCTTTCCTTGCCCCAAATTATGTCTGGCAGAGTAAAGGTTACCCGTGTCATACTAGTAAAGCCTTCCTGCCACGAAGCAGAGTGTTCCTGGCAGACAGACTAGTCAGTGAGCCCAGTCTTGGCACTGGCATCTAGGGACCAGAGTCAGCCAAGCATGAATTAGATGGCAGCCAAAAACAAAAAACAAACAAACAAAAACAAACAAACAAACACAGTGTTGGGAAAGATTTCTAGAAGACCTTCATGAGAGTGGTAAGAGTAAAATTAAAACTGGAAAGCCAAATATATTAATGAGTCTACGAGCTGATTCCGGGGGCCTGGAACATGTGATTAAGCTAAAAGGCCCAACCTGGTTAATAGAGGCATTGAGGGAAAGAGGAAATGCCACCCAATAGCAAACAATGGACCACCATCCTTTTTTTGTCCACACTAACAGACGTACACGTTTTCCTTTCACAAAATTCTAGTGCTTTGATTCGTACCTCAGTGGACTAGATTTAAAAATAAAAGGGAAATTCGCTTACAATGGAAAAACAGAAAGGCTGACAAGGAAGGCATCATTAGCACATGG
>NW_023195377.1:8581-9390 GCF_002007445.2 Ailuropoda melanoleuca
TCTCTCTGTCAAATAAATAAATAAAATTTAACAAAACAAAACAAACATTTACAAAATCTTTTGACAACCATTATCAACCACTCTTAAAGAATGTGTAATATTGATTTAGTGATTCCACATATATTAATTTATTCTAAGGAGCTCAATGAATGCAGAAAATTGGTATATAATCATTTTTAATAATATAAAAAATAAGCTTTACATGTCCGGATACATATGCCAGTTATATAAGCTATGGTACTCTCATACAATGAACCAGCAGGTACTTGCCTTAGTCTGCTCAGGCTGCCACAGCAAACCACCACACTGGGTGGTTTAAACAATACAAATTTATTTCCTCTCAGTTATGAAGGCCGGAAAGTCCACAATCAAGGTGGTGAAATTTTTGGTTCCTGGCAAGGGCTCCCTTCTCAGCTTGTAGATAGCCGGCTTCTCACTGTGTCCTCAAATGGCCTTTCCACAATGAATACACTTGTGGAGAGAGATATTCTCACTTTTTTTCTTTCTGAAAGACCATCAGACCCATTGTATTAGAACCCCACCATTATGACATTATTTAATTTCAATTACTAAAGACCTTATCTCAAAATATAGACACATTGAAGGTTAGGGCTTCAATATAGGAATTTGTGGACTGGGGGTCACAATGCAGTCCACAGCGGTACTCATGGGAAACAGACACAAATTTATTAACAAAAAATGAATGAAAAATAGTCATGTCCAAAGGGGATGAAATTCGTGTATCAGGGAGTGAGGAGAATGCAAATGAATCTTAGATATTGTAAAGGTTGATGGCTTCAAAGATAATT
>NW_023195378.1:0-222 GCF_002007445.2 Ailuropoda melanoleuca
TCTAACAAAATTTACTAAAAGGCTAGTGACTTTATCTTTTATTAGTTCCTCCATATATTTGCCTTTCCACAGTTTGCTGCCCTGGACACTCAGAGACCTTTCCTTTGTCTTGTCACTTCTTTAAAATTTATAGTTCTTTTTTTTTTTTAAAGATTTTATTTATTTATTCGACAGAGATAGAGACAGCCAGCGAGAGAGGGAACACAAGCAGAGGGAGGGGGA
>NW_023195378.1:277-580 GCF_002007445.2 Ailuropoda melanoleuca
CCTGATGTGGGGCTCGATCCCAGAACGCCGGGATCACGCCCTGAGCCGAAGGCAGACGCTTAACCGCTGTGCCACCCAGGCGCCCCTAAAATTTATAGTTCTAAACTGAGGGTTGATAAAGAGAGGTGGGCGGGAGATGGACTAAATGGGCGATGGGCATTAAGGAGGGTGTTTGTCGTGTTGAGCATGGGTGTTGTATGTAAGTGACAAATCACTGAATTCTGTCCTGAAGACAATATTACACTAGAATTTAAATAAAAATTTGACAAAAAATAAAATAAAATGTATAGGTCTTTTAAAATG
>NW_023195379.1:0-617 GCF_002007445.2 Ailuropoda melanoleuca
CTCCTTTCTAGATCACAGTTTATTTCAAAAACTGAAACAATCACTTTATATTATAGGTTATTCTAAAGTATGAAAAAGCAAATAATACTAAACAAAGTTTATAGCTATGCATTGTATTTTAATGGAACATTCGACAAACGGGTTGCCTTCTACTATGACCAGTACCGTTATGCTTACTTTGAGTAAAGATGCACTACTACATCTACTAATACTACTAACAACAATAATAATGCAACAAACTTCAAACCTGCAGAAACAGGTACAATGTGGGATATGGAGGATGATGGGAATTTACTGGTAGGCAAAATATGCATTGAATGGTTTCTACAGCAAAATCTCCTAGAACCTTTGACATAGATAATTGCTAAAATTTTCAGTTTACTCACACCTTTCAAGGAATACATCTATTGCTTTCCTATGCTTTAATGTGNCTAATGTGTAGATGCTATCATCATTTTTTCTTTAAGTGTAATAAGCTACTGCTCTGGAGAACTAGGAAATCGTCCTGTATTTGTTTTTAAGTTGTGGAAATTATTCCTGTGTTTCCTTAAACTGTTTCTGTCTCTTCTACTTTGAAAAGAAGAAGAGCTAAAACAACGCTATGTGGGCAGGTGAGA